>NW_024081849.1:234874-413551 GCF_003009895.1 Hyaena hyaena
TTTCATGTGTCTGTTGGCCATCTGGATGTCCTCTTTGGAGAAGTGTCTGTTCATATCTTCTGCCCATTTCTTCACTGGGTTGTTTGTTTTTCGGGCGTGTAGTTTGGTGAGTTCCTTATAGATTCTGGATATTAACCCTTTATCTGATATGTCATTTGCAACTATCTTTTCCCATTCCGTTGCTTGCCTATTAATTTTCTGGGTTGTTTCCTTGGCTGTGCAGAAGCTTTTAATCTTGATGAGGTCCCAATCATTTATTTTTGCTCTTGATTCCCTTGCTTTTGGGGATGTGTTATTTTTAGTTCTTTGAGGAGCCTCTATATAGATTTCCATAGTGGGTGTGCCAATTTAAACTTATTTTTTATGTTTATTTATTTATTTTGAGAGAGAGAGCACTCACACAAATGGGAGGAGCAGAGAGAGAGAGGGAGAGAATGCCAAGTAGCTGTTAATGCAGAGCCCCATGTGGGGCTGGAACTCATAAACTGTGAGATTGTGACCTGAGCCAAAATCAAGAGTCTGAGCTTAACTGACTGAGCCACCCAGGTGCCCCAGGGCTCTGCCAATATACCTTCCCACCAATATTGCACAAGAAAAGTCCCTTTTCCCTACATCCTTCCCAATGCACCATATCTCCTGTCTTTTTGATAATAGCCACTCTAATAGGTGTGAGATTGTATGTCATTGTGGTTTTGATTTGCAGTTCCCTGTTGGTTAGTGATGTTGAGCACCTTTCCATGTATCTGTTGGCTATTGAATTGTGTATCTTCTTTGCAAAATTTTAGATGCTTTGCCCAATTTAAAAAAATTATATTTTTATTATTGTTATTTTTTGCTATTGAGTTACATGAGTTCCTTGCATATTTGGGATATTAAACCCTTATCAAACATATAGTTTGCAAATATTTCTCCCATTAGATAAAATGTTAGTTATTTTGAGAAAGGAAAAACACAATCTTCTAATCAGTATGCTGGGGCACGGAAATGGGTGGATGTAAAGGCAGCATGCTCAGAGAACTTGGCTTCCCCACTAGCTCTAGTTTAGAATCTTCATGAAGGTGTGAAGCCCAGGACCCAGGTAAGGGACCTGTCCTTCCTCTCTCAGACACTGTGAGACATGGCCCTCGCCATCCTCCGGTCCATGTGCCTGTGGCCATGCCCCTCTAACTTCCACTGTTGTGAGACATAATTTAGAATCAGAGCCGCCCTAGACAATCCGGGGCATAGAGAGCAAAAACTTGCAAAATCCTGTTCTAGACAGAGCCAGCCACCAAAGTAGGGAGGGGCATGAGAGTGCCTGTTCTGTATTCTTTACAAAACCAGGTCACCCCAACAACACTTCTCTTGCTACCTATTGACGGTGCTGTGTGCCATTGTTCATGACCGCAATAGCCTCCTTCCTGGGTACCTTCATTTTACCCTGATGATTGACTTATGATACAGGAATAATATTTTATGCAGATGCATTACCTTTGGTTGTTAAGAGCTAATAGATCAGCTTCATTAATTGCAAACTATTTTTAGCCTTACCATTAAATGGAGAGAGACAGATTGCATCCCTGAGACAACAAAGCCTGCCTTAAGCCGACTAATACAAGCTTCATGAAGCAGTACTCGATGGATTTCCTTTAGCTACAAATGAGCCTGGTCATACCCGCATCCATTCAGTGTTTGGTCTTTGACTATAAAAATATTTTTCAGAGAAATTCTTAAAAATTATAAAAAATAAAATACTAAGATTCTATAAAGCTTACCAAATAGAAGAAAACAGAAGGAAAAAAATCATCTTTAATCTCAGCCACCCTCACATAACAATTGCCTTTTACTCTTGCCTTCAAATTATTTTCAAATGAATATCTCCTAGAAGTCTAGTAATAGTATCAACGGCAATTGGGTATACTTTTTATTTAACACTATATCATAATTTCTGCTGCAGAGTGATACAAGCTTCACTTTTAAAATAAACTTTCAGAGCAGCACCTGGGTGGCTCAGTCACTTGAGCATCTGACTCTCGATTTCGGCTCAGGTCATCATCTCACAGTTTTGTGAGTTTGAACCCCACGTTGGGCTCCGTGCTGGCAGCACACAGAGCCTGCTTGGGGTTCTCTCTCTCTTCCTCTCTTTCTGCTGCTAACCCACTTGCTCCATCTCTGTCTCTCTCAAAATAAGTAAACATAAAAATATATAATAAAATAAAAATAAAATAAACTTTTAATTCTGAAATAAATTTAGATTTATAGATAGTTGCCAAGATCAAAGAATTCTTGCTCACCTTTCACCCAGTTTCTCCTCATGCCAATGTCTTCCATAACCATGCCACATTTGTCAAACCTAAAAAATTAACAAATGATAGGGATGCTTGGGTGACTCAGTTGGTTAAGTGTCCGACTTCAGTTCAGGTCATGATCTCATGGTTTGTGAATTCAAGCCCCGCATCAGGCTCTGTGCTAACAGCTCAGAGTCTGGAGCCTGCTTCAGATTCTGTGTCTCCCTCTCTCTGCCCCTCCCCTGCTCGTGCTCTATCTCTTTCTCAAAAAAAAAAAAAACAAAAACTAATGATAGTACCAACTAGTCTCAGTACCATATTATCAACTGAACTACAGACTATTTGGGTATAACTGGTTTTTCCACTAACATCCTTGGCTGATCCAGAGCCAATTCAAGATACCACTATCTGTTTAGTCAAATCTCATTTTTAATGTCTGCATTACAGTCCACCCACAAAATGCACCACTACTGACCTACTACCCTGATTCTAAATATCTAGATTGTTTATATTTTTTCTGTATCACAAGTGATCACAGGCAGAACACCTTCATGTGAGCAGTTTTCTCTTCTTTTAAGATTCTTTCCTCAAGACAGACTGTAACCACACTTCTGAGGTTCCAAGGAAAGGAGCATATTTATGGCTCCAGATATTACTGTACATTGCCAAATTGTCTTCCAAAATGCCTATGCATTTACACTGTCACAAGTAATTTTTTGAGAGTAGCACATTCATGTACTCTTGTCAACATTAGTTACTATCACTTAAACATTTGACTAATTTGATAGGTAAAAATGACATCTCAATTTTTAAAAATTATATTTACTGGATAACTAGCAAATTTGAATATCTCACCATGCGTGTTTACCAGCTATATGTTCTCTTTTGTGAGTTGTCTCCTCATATTTTATTTATTAGAGTCTGAATATGTTTTTTTTAATCAATATGTATGAGTTTTAAAATAAAGATAGCCCTTGGCCTGTCATTTTGCTGCAATCATTTATCCCCCAGTCTGTTGTTTTGATTTTCTTTTGCAGTTTTTGAAGAGCATAGTGAAAGTTTTATGGTGCAGAATTCGTCATTTTCTTTTGATTTATTCTCTTTACCTTTTTTAAGGTTAGAAAGGTTTCTCCTCAAAAACAAAAATCTGATTTTAAAATACAATTCTCTTCTATAATTTGATTTCCAGTCTTTCACCATTTGATTCATCTGGAATATTTTTGGTGTTTGGTCCCAGTGTCTGACTTGGCCACCTGTTGCCCACCAGCTGCAGATGACCACATCTCCTTCATCAGCAGTAAAGGCCATTTTTGTGTACCCAGAGGAGTGAATGGCTTACACCCTCCTCTGCTGTGTTGCCCAAGGCAGAATCCTTGCAGCGTTTCTGACTCTCTCCTTTCCTCCAACCCTGTGTTCACTCAGCTACAACATCCTAGTGGTTCCATTATGTGGTTCTTCCTCTTGCTTTTTGGGGAAGAGTACATACTGCTCTTTGTGCTTGGAACCCTTTCCCACCCCCACCTTGCCTCAGCCCTACTAGACTGTCAAGTAGAGTCAGGTGTATCCTTGCCATGTGCCACAAAGGGGCCCCATATTTCCCCTTATTCTTACCACACCCAGTTGTAATGTCCTGCTAACTTGTTCGTGGTCCTCTGTCCCTTTCTTCTTTAATGGAGCCTCACTGACTAACCCAGTGCTTGATACATGTAGGAGCTTGATACATACTTGCTACATATGTGAAAGATTTAATAAATGAGTAAATATTCCAGCAAAATAGAAGTCATACCTAACTGTGTCCTAGCAGGCCTTGGCAGGAGTATTTTCCTACAGAATATGAAAGTAAAGGGGATAGCATATCAGAATTTATGCTTTGTATGGTACAAATATGTCATAGATCCTATAGCTCAGCTTGTTCAACATCTAGTTAATTCTCCTTCTAGGTGCCATTACTGTAATGCACAGCCTGGAAAAATTAAAATGACATTTTCCAGACTGCCTTGTAGACAGTATTCTGGATGTAAGTTAGGTTCTACCAGTGGGATGCATTCTTGGGACAAATGGAAGACAGGACTGGAATGAAGGCCACTTTCCTCCTGCTGTTTCTCCTGCTAAGTGAGGCCATCAAAATGTGAGAACTCATCTTTCCAAAGCTCATCACCACTTCTGCGGGTAGATGAAGGCAGCTTGCAGTCTAATGGCAGGACTGAATGTGAAGGCAGAGGCTACTTGACTATGGATTACCGCTATAGCTAGTCTCTGTCTCTCTCATCTATATATTTATCTGTCTATAAAATAGAGTGAACAGAGGGTCCTAAATTCCATTCCACTGACCTTCTCACCAATTTTGTAACCATGGTTGTGCTTAAAATACTCAAAGTGTTTTCTGTTTCTGTGAATGATGGCAGATACACAAGGGACATGAGCACTGGTTTCCCATTTGCTGACTCAAGCAGCCCAGCCTGTCTTGATCAGTTGTCATTTTCCCCAAAGTAAATGGAGAAAATTCTATTCCTAGGACTTAGGATGAAGGTGTGCTTACTGGTTATTCTGTGGTTTGGTGAGGGTCTGATAAATCATTTCTACTCTATTCCTCCCCCACCCCCACTTGCCAGTCTCCTTTTAGATTTTGTTTACATAAACCTCTTAACTCAGCAGTAAAGCTGCCCAGTACTGGGTAATTATACAACTAAACCCCAAAATAAAAATACTTAGAGGAAATACAGGTGAATGATTAGGATTTTTAACCTAGTAAGAGTTCTTTTACATCAATGAGGAAAAAATTAACAACCTAATTGGAAAATGTACAAAACACAAGAATAGATGAAGAAAAATAGCCAAAGAAGATATTACAATATTCTTTTTTTTTTTTCTTATCAAATTAACAAAGACTATTAAGTAATTCTTAGATCTGGTGAAGCTATGTTACTTCTACTGAGCATTCTAATACACCTCCAAAAGCTTCTAAACTAGTTAATTTTCTAGATGTTACTTGGGTTATGCTTATAAAAAGCCTTTAAAATATCCATTCTCGGGGCACCTGAGTGGCACTGTTGGTTAGGCGTTGGACTTCGGCTCAGGTCATGATCTCGCAGTTCATGAGTTTGAGCCCCACATAGGGCTCTGTGCTGACAGCTCAGAGATTGGAGCCTGCTTTGAATTCTGTGTCTCCCTCTCTCTTTTTCTGCCCCTCCCCTGCTTGTTTTGTGTCTTTCTCTGTCTCTCTCTGTCTCTGTCTCTCTCTCAAAACTAACTAACTAACTAACTAACTAACTAACTAACTAACTAACTAAAATACCTATTCTCTAGGATCAGTAGTTCTCAACTGGAAGTAATTTTGCTTCCAGGAGACATTAGCAGCGTCTGGAGATTATTTTTGGTTTTTCCAGCTATGTTTGAGGCATCTAGTGAGTTGAGAACAGAGATGCTACTCAACATCCTACAGTGTACAGGAGAGCTCCCACAAAAAAACCTCTAGCCAAATGGTCAGTAGTGTGGATACTGAGAAATTCTGTCCTAGATATAAGATATATCTATATAGATATATCTATATAAGATATAAGAATTTTCCCAAATGAAAAAATCAAATGTATTTAATCTTTTGTGGAGAGCAATAAGTCAGTAGCTATTAAAACTTAAAATGGATATACCCATAATTTTAAACATGTCAATTCCAGTATATTTACCACATGGTGTATATTAGTTTCATGTGTACAGTATAGTGATTCAATAATTCTATACATTACTCAGTGCTCATCAAGTGTCTGTATCACATTTTCTTTATTGGTTCATCTATCAGTGGATACTTACGTTGCTTCAATAATTTGGCTACTGTAAACAATGCTGCAATAAACATAAGGGTATGTATATCTTTTTGAATTAATGTTTTTGTATTCTTTGGGTCAATACCCAGTAGTGGAAATACTGAACCATATGGTAATTGTATTTTTAATATTTTGAGGAATATCCATACTGTTTTCCACAGTGGCTGCCATAGTTTGCATTCCCACCAACAGTGCACAAGGATTCCCTTCTCTCTACATCCTTGCTTCTAAACCAGTTAATTTCTTAACCAGTTGTTTCTTGAGTTTTTGATTTTAGCCCTTCTGACAGGTATAAGGTGATATTTCATTCTGGTTTTGACTTACATTTCCCTGATGATAAGTGAGGTTGAACATTTTTTCATGTGTCTGTTGGCCACATGTATGTCTTCTTTGGAAAAATGTCCGTTCATGTCTTCTGCACATTTTTAATTTGGATTATTTCATTCTTTATATAGTTTGGATACTAACCCTTTATCAGATATGTCATTTGCAATATCTTCTCCCATTGCATAGGTTTCCTTTTAGTTTTATTGATATTTCCTTTGTTGTGCAGAAGCTTTTTATTTTGATCTAGTCCCAATAGTTTTTGTTGTCGTTTCCCTTGCCTCAGGAGACATACCTAGAAAAATGTTGCTACAGCCAATGTCAGAGAAATTACTGTCTGCTTTTCTAGGATTTTTATGGTTTCAGTTCTCACATTTAGGCCCTTAATCCTTTTTGATTTTATTTTTGTGTGTGGCGTAAGAGAGTGGTCCACTTTCATTCTTTTGTGTGCGGCTGTCCGGTTTCCCAGTGCCATTTGTTGAAGAGATTGTCTTTTTCGCATTGCATGTCTTACCTCCTTTGTTAAAGACTAATTGACCATATAATCATAGGTTCGTTTCTGGGATCTCTATTGTATTCTGTTGATCTGTTTGTTTAGTTTTATGCCAATATTGTACTGTTTTGATAACTACAGTTTAATAGTATATCTTGAAATCTGGGATTGTGATACCTCCAGTTAGTTCTTCTTTTTCAAGATTACTTTGACTATTCAGAGTCTTTGGGACTGCATACACATTTTAGGATTATTTGTTCTTGTTCTGTGAAATATACTTTTGGTATTTTGATAGAGATTGTATTAAATTTGTAAATTGCTTTGAGTAATATGGACATTTTAACAATGTTTGTTCTTCCAATCCATGAGCATTAATGTCTTTCCATTTATGTCATCTGCAATTTCTTTCATCGATGTTTTGTACTTTTCGAAGTACAAGTCTTTAATCTCCTAGGTTAAGTTTATTCCTATATATTTTATTATTTCTGATGAAATTGTAAATGAGATTGTTTTCTTAATTTCTCTTTCTGCCACTTAATTATTAGTGTATAGACATGTCATAGATTTCTGTATATTGATTTTGTATCCTGTATTCTTACTGAACTCAGCTATTAATTCTAGTAGCTTTTTGGTGGAGTCTTTAGTGTTTCCTCTGTATAGTATTATGTCATCTGTAAATACTGGAAGTTTTACTTCTTTCTTACCAAGTTGAATGTCTTTTATTTTTCTTGTCTGATTGCTGTGGTTAGGACTTCCAGTACTATATTGAATAGAAGTAGTAATAGTGAACATCCTTGTCTTGTTCCTGATCTTAGGGGAAAAGCATTCAGTTTCTCACCATTGTGTATGATGTTTGCAATGAGTTTTTCATATATGGCCTTTATTATGTTGTGGTATATTCCTTCTAATCCTACTTCGTTGAGGGTTTTGTCATGAATGGATGTACTTTGTCAAATGGTTTTTCTGCAACTATTGAATGATTGTATGGTTTTTATCCTTTCTCTTTTTTTTTTTTTTTTTAAAGCTCTTGTTTTTTTTTTTTTTTTTTTTTTAATGTTTTATTTATTTCTAGAGAGAGAGAGACAGCGTGAGCAGGGGAGGGTCAGAGAGAGAGGGAGTCACAGACTCTGAAACAGGCTCCAGGCTCTGAGCTGGCAGTCAGCACAGAGCCCGACGCGGGGCCCGAACCCACGAACCGCGAGATCATGACCTAAGCGAAAGTCGGACGCTTAACCGACTAAGCCACCCAGGCGCCCCATATCCTTTCTCTTTTAGATGTGATGTATTATGCTGATTGATTTGTGACTATTGAACTACGCTTGCATCTCAAAAATAAATGCCTCTTGATTGTAGTGAATGATTTTTTAAAAATACATTATTGGATTTGAAACACTGATATTCTGTGGAAGATTTTTATGCCTATAGTGTGCTCTCTCTCTCTCTCTTTGGTAGCATCTTTATCTGGTTTTGGTATCAACGTAATGCTGACTTCGTAGAATGAATTTGGAATCTTTCTTTCCTCTTCTATTTTTTGGAATAGTTGAGAAAAATACATTATTAACTCTTCTTTAAATATTTGGCAAAATTCACCTGTGAAAGCTGTCTGTTCCTGGACTTTTGTTTTTTGGGAATTTTTTGATTACTGATTCAATGTCATTGCTGGTAATGCATCTGTTCAGATTTTGTATTTCTTCTTGATTCCATTTTAGGAGGTTATACATTTCTAGAAATTTATCCATTTCTTCTTGGTTGTCTATTTGTTGGCATATAATTTTTTATAATATTCTCTTATAATCCTTTGCATTTCTGTGGTGTCAGTTTCTCTTCTTTAATTTGTGATTTTATTTATTTGAGTCTTCTCTCTCTCCCCCCCCCCTTTTCTTTTCTTTTTTATGAGTCTGACTAATGCTTTACCAGTTTTGTTGATCTTTACAAAAAACCAGCTCCTGGTTTCACTGATCCGTACTATGGAGTATTTTGTGTGTGTGTGTGTGTGTGTGTGTGTGTGTTTAGTTTTTACTTCATTTATTTATGTTCTCATCTTTACTATTTCCTTCCTTCTACTGGTTTTGAGTTTTGTCTGTTCTTCTTTTTCTAGTTCCTTTAGGTGTAAGGTTAAGTTGTTTATTTGAGATTTTTCTTGTTTTTTGAGGTTGGCCTGTATTGCTATAAACTTCCCTCTTAGAAGTGCCTTTGCTGCACCTGAAAGATTTTAGACTATTGTGTTTTCATTTTCATTTGTCACCATGTATTTTTTATTTCCTCTTTGATTTTTTGGTTGACCCATTCATTGTTTAGGAGCATATTATTTAACCTCCATGTATTTGTGGCCTTTCAGATTTTTTATGATGGATTTCTTTTCTTTCTTTTGATTGATTTCTATTGTCATAGAGTTGTATTTGGAAAAGATGCATGATATTACTACAATCTTTTTGAATTTGTTGAGACTTCTTTTGTGACCTAATGTGTAATCTATTGTGGATATGTACTTGAAAAGAATGTGCATTTCACTGTTTTAGAATAGATATACCCATAATTTTTAATGGGTACTCATCTAGAAATATTTGGACATATGAGCAAAAAGGCACATACATAAATGTTCTTCTCAGCATTATTTTTAACAGTGAAATTTTGTAAACAACCTAAAGGTCAATCAACAGAGTCACAGTTACTGTACATGCATGCTCTGAGTAGCAGAGTATTTGACCTTCCCACCTTCCACTGCTCTTTTCCTGGGATCTGGTTCTCCTCTAAGGAGTCTTCTGTACTAGGGATGGGATCAACAGAAGAACTATTCCTAAGACTCTCTTCATCTTGTCATTTCACAGTTGGGAAACCAGAAAAAACTGATCTTTCCTTTCTGACCCCTTGGTTGAGCCAAGAGGGAGTCACATTACATAGGTTTGGCCAGTCGGATGGGACTTTAGATGTTGAACCAAGACAGAGCTTGAGAGTAGTTGAAGACCAAATCCCTGAGTGACAGCATTGATGGTAGTGGTGGGTGTCTATGGGGAGGAAAGGGTGACAGCTGCCTCTTGGACTTGTAGTTCTTACCAAGTGATGGCACTGAGCCTCTGTTACTTGAGCCACTATGTTATTAAAAACATTGGTGGGAGGCCCCAGCAGCAGTCTAATAAATAGACACATTAGATCTTTGTTAATCACAGACAATGCATCCTAACTGTTATGCTGGAGAATTATACACAGTTGTTAAAAAGAAGGATCATCAGGACATATTAGCAAGTGGGAAATCAACCTGAAGAACATCCATGCACTCAAGCTCTTCCATTTATTGACCTCTGTGCTCTGAACTGGACATACCTATTTCCTGCCCTCGTTGAACATTATTTAAAGTAGTGAAATACTGGAGATAAATTAAATGTCTAACAATAGTGGAATGAGAAATACTATAAATTGTAGCATGTGCATTGCAGTAGTCCCCCACCTAGCTGGCAGTTCAGTGTTGATGGTTTCAGTTACCCACCAACTGCAGCCTGGAAGCAGATGGTCCTCCTTCTGAGATGTCATCAGAAAGTTAATAGCAGCCTAACACTATGTCACACACAGTCCCTACATCATTCACCTCACTGTATCTCATCATCTCACCTCAGCACAAGAAGAATGAGTACAACACAAGATCTTTTGAGACAGACCAGTCACATAACTTTTATTACAGAATACTATTGTAATTGTTCTATTTTATTATTAGTTATTGTTAACCTCTTACTGTGCCTAATTATTAAACTATAATAAGTATATATTTTAGGAAAAATATAGTATAGGGTTTGGTACTGTCTGTGGTTTGGGGCATCAGTGGGGGGTCTTGGAAAGTATCCTGCACCGATAAGGGGGAACTACTATATATGGAAGAGCTAACAGCCATTAAAAATAATTTTGATGGATAAATATATACTTTCAGTTTATTTATATATACTGTATATACAAAGTAAAAATAACATTGAAAATTATGACTGTATATATTTCTTATATATGATGAACACAACAAAGAAAAATAAAGATTATATGTACATAAATTTTATGTACATATGTGTGTGTGTATATATACAAAAAGTTGCATATAACCAAAAGGAGGTACTGTATTCAAATGCTGACAGGACTAATTTCTTTTTTTAGAGATTTTTTCAAGTTTGTTTCTTTATTTTGAGAAAGAGAGAGAGCATGCAAGCAGGGGAGGGGCAGAGAGAGAAGAGAGAGACAGAATCCCAAGCAGGCTCTGCACTGTCAGTGCAGAACCCAATGAGGGGCTCCAACTTACAAACTGCAATCATGACCTGAGCTGAAACCAAGAGTCAGAGGCTTAACTGACTGAGCCACCCAGTGCCTCAACAGGACTCATTTCTAAATGGATTTTTTTTTGTATTTTCTAAATTTTGGTAATCTGCAT
Source organism: Hyaena hyaena (assembly GCF_003009895.1). Taxonomy (NCBI): domain Eukaryota; kingdom Metazoa; phylum Chordata; class Mammalia; order Carnivora; family Hyaenidae; genus Hyaena; species Hyaena hyaena. The sequence continues at coordinate 246,185 of NW_024081849.1, forward strand.
ACATTATATTTATAAACATAAAATGCATTATTTGTAACCATAAAATCATTTAAGGTAAGGATACAGTAAAACATTTGAAGTTTCCTAACCTTGTTTTACACTTAACCATATTTTTGAAACATTCTGTATGTAAACAGATAGCTATATAACATACATATTAAACATATATATGCTACTAAGTGAAAAAAAAATCATCATCTTCCTTTAATACATTCCAACGTCTTAGAATCGAGTTGGGAGTGTTTGGTCAGTGCTACGCTGACTCTCCCTTTGCTGGTCCCTGGGGTATTAGAAGTTACAGAAGAGGGGCGCCTTGGTGGATCAGTCAGTTAAGTGTCAGACTCAGGCTCAGGTCGTGATCTCATAGTTCACTTTGAGCCCTGAGTCGGGCTCTGGGCTGACAGCTCAGAGTCTAGAGCCTGCTTCAGAGTCTATGTCTCCCTCTCTCTCTGCACCTCTCCCCCTTGCCCCCCCCCCCCGGCTCACATTCTGTCTGTCTCAAAAATAAATAAACATTAAAAAAATAAATTTAAAAAAAAAGAAGTTACAGAAGGGACTTAGAGAAATAGCTGGGCTGATTTCCCTACCATTGCGAGTTTGGGAGGGGCTAGCAGAATTCTGGTGACGTCAGCTGATACAGGTGTGGCATATCAGAGAGATGTCTGCATTTCTGTCCTATGGCGTCGTCTTGAAGTATGTTCTCCATCCATAAGTACACTCAGGGTGGGATGCATGTAGCCTCTAACACAATCTCTTTTGCTTTGGGGCAGGCAAGGTCGGGCCTCCTCTCGATATCATGCTGTACCCATTGAACTGCACAGATTTCAGCATCCAGTGGAAAATGCCAAGGCATCCTGGGAGCCCCATCATCGGATATACTGTGAGTACCTGGGTGCAGGGATTTCTGTAGTGGGTGTGGTTGGGGTAACTATGTCCTGTTCCCACCCTTGCTCCTTCTCTATACGGTCTCCTTATATCAACTGTCCCATATTAATTAATAACTCCTCCAGTCTCCTTACATGAAACCAGAGGAAATGTTTCCCTTCTAAGGGTTTTTGTAAGTGCCTGAAAGTCAGTTATCATCTTTGGAGTCCTCACTCTGTTCAGGGATGGGAAAATATAAACTAAGTAGATGATGTGGTTCCTGCTATCCAATTGCCCACAGTCAAGTTCAGAGGCTAAATAGCAGAAACATGGGAAGTAATAGGGAGTCACTGTGGAATGTTGTCAATAAATACAAAATACTGTAAAATCTAAATTAAAGTAAAGGGATAGATAGGCAAAGTGGGGGAGGGAACAGAGAATGCATTTCTTTCTACCTGTCAGAGGTTACAGACTGAACTGATTTCAGTTCACTAAAATGTTTTGTTTGAACAGGGTTTTTAAAAATGAGTCAACTTTTAGGAATTAGGAGAGTTCAGATAAATATTTAGAGTTCTGAAATCTATGAGGACATCCAGAGAGCTGGCCACATTCCTACAGGACTCTAAGACCCTGGAGCTGGGCTCCCCCCTTTAGATAAAACAAAAGCCCTCCCAGTAACATGAGAACCTAGAACCCCATACTGCCTCCCTTTCACCAAGAAAATAAGTCCTCATCCTATTATCTTCTTAAAGCAGAGATATGTGTTTCTGAAGTCATGTTGTATCAAAAGTGGGAAGATGGAAGATTACCTGAGAAAGGTATGGTTTGGGGACAAATAGGAGCTGGGTTCATCCCTCTCTATCCCATTTCACTAATACATGTCTCCCCTCTGGCTTATGAGTTTGCAAGCCCAGGCAGCTCAAGCTGATGTTTGTGACCTCAGAACAGGTGTCTGTGAGGAGAGGCAGCGCCCCCCCAGAACCCACTGCTGTTGTGAGTGGAGTTAGAACTCCAGAACCATGATATGATGAGAAGTGATGGCCCTGCTCTCACCCTGGACATCTGCCTCTTTTCCAGATCTTTTACTCTGAGGTCGGTGTGGACAAATCCCTGCAGGAGCAGTCCCATAGTGTGCCCCTCAGCCAGGACATCCCTGCCATTGTGAGTATCTCCATCATGGCAGCCCCCACAATGACAAAGCTGTGGTTGGCATTTCAGCAATATTCAGAAGGATTTCTAATCATGTGTATGTGTGTTTGTGTGCTGTATATGTAATAAGAGACATTTATATAGACCTCTGGAATTTACAAATGTCTTTCATGCACATTCTCTCTCCACACGCATCTGTATCTCCAGAAAGGCAGCAGTGTGAAGTGCTTCCATCCTGGACTCAACCCACCCCATTTGTCATGTGAGAAAACAGCCACCTTACAGCTGTTTCTTCCCTTTTTGTCTTCATAAAGTTCGATTCTATTTTTTTAATCCCAATAAAGCTTTATAAATAAATATGACACATTTGTATCTTTCCCCACAGCCTGGAGACACAAATGCAGAAGAAAATGATGTAATTGGAAATGTATATTCCAATGTTCCGAGTTGTTTATTTTTCTTGTCAAGCTCGGCAGGCACCCCGTTCTTCCAGTAACCAATTGTTGGCTCTCCATCTATTTCTTTTCTCTCTGCTGTCAGGGTCTCTCTGGGTGAATTTTTCTGCCTTAGGCATGTCCTGTTTTCTTCCCTCCACTCTCTTCCCCCTTCCCCGTTCTATTACAATTATTCTACAGGCTAGAGCCTTTTGAATTGCTCTGTAAGCAGTTAGCACCAGTGCCCAGAATACTGTTGTAACGGTGGTGCTGGTGATGTTTGTAAGTCCTACTTAGTAAGTGGCCACGAGGCCAGTGTGTAGAAACCTATTTGTCATCAGGAGTAAGTAGCTATCACTCATTGGGCACCTGTTACCTGCCAGCCACTATTCCTCAAGCTTTACATTTGTTTTTCCATTTCATATTCATGACTATCGTATGACCTCACTTTACCGACAAGGACACTGAGACTGAGACAGGTGAAATAACTGTCCCTCAATCATACATTAGCGAGGAACAGAGTCAACTGTTCCCCAGGGAGACTGACTTTGGAGCCCTGCTCTGGCTCTTTTTTTGCCAAAGCTCTTCAAAAAGAAGAGATGCACATTCGCAGCTTGCTTATACTTTTTTTTTTTTAAATATTTTTATTTATTTCTAGGAGAGAGAGAGAGAGAGACAGCGTGAGCAGGGGAGAGTCAGAGAGAGAGGGAGACACAGAGTCTGAAATAGGCTCCAGGCTCTGAGCTGGCAGTCAGCACAGAGCCCGACGCGGGGCTCGAACCCACGAACCGCGAGATCATGACCTAAGTGAAAGTCGGACGCTTAACCGACTAAGCCACGCAGGCACCCCGCAGCTTGCTTATACTTTGCATATTAGGATTTTAATCTCAGACTTTTGCTCCAACTTTCTTCATTTGCCCCAGAAGCCCTCTGCCCCAACCTCTATGGTTTACTTTATCCTAAAAGGGAAGATTGGCTTAGCCTATGTAGGAAGCCACCACTTGAGGTCCTGTCTCACCTTGGCAGCACTGGAACTTTCAACAAGCGCCTGGACAGCACCAAGGAGCCAGCAGGGTCCCCAGCCACCAGCCTCCTGTCTTGCAGGGAGTGTGGCTTTGCCTACAGCACAGCCCAGGCAGCGAGGGCACAGTGCTGGTGACAGGTGTCTTGGACTCAGGACAGCGCCCCTGGAATCCAGATCCTGCCCCATCTCATGGACCTGGGCTGGACACTGGCATCTCTGGGGAGGTCACTGCAGTGCCTACGTGAAGCAGAGAGCCAGGAGGGAAATAGGCACCCTGGGCTTCCAGACATCCTTTCTGCACTTAGAGGTTGGGTAACTTCAGCCCTAGTCACCTAATCCGTGTGTAGGCCTTACCTTTCTCCCATGAAAGGGGTATAATAATTACACTGTTGTGGGTTCCAAATAAAGTGGTGCATATAAAAGCCATTGGTTTTAAAATGTAAAGCCGATGGATGTTAGTGATCATTCCTGATGATCATTGCCTTTATGTTAAATATATTCTCTTTGTTAATTACATCCAGTAATTAGAGTATGCTATCAAATTATACCTTGCTGATTTCAACAAGGTTTCATAGTTGCTACCATACACCTAGCACAGGATAACAAGACTCCTTATGCTCAGGGAGCTTTCAGTCTTCCTGGGAAAATCACATTCTCACTGATACACAGTTGGAAAGCAGCATAAGACCAGATGTCATGAACATGCGTAATAGACAGACTGAAGTTTTGAAGAGGGGAAGCATAGTATGAGAACATGTGTTCAAAGTAGGTGCTGAGAATTGAAGCAGGGACAGTTTCTGGAAGGGCAGACAAGAGGTAGGTGCACTGAAATCAAAAAGAATGGTTTGAACCAAGAGGAGAAGCCCGCATGTGTGTACATGCCTGTGTGCTTGTGTGTTTAGATAGGAAGGTGGGGGGGGGTGCAGAATATACAAAATGGAGAGAAATAATGCCTAGACATACCGGCAGTGATTCAGGAAGAGGGGAGGGGTCTGAGATAGCAGAGTGATTCTGGGTTCAGAGACTTGCATTCAGGTTGCTATATTACAACAAGCTAACCTTACAGGATCTCAGTTCCCTCATGGACGAAACAGGGATCCACATAGAAACTATATTATAGGAGTGTATCTGTGGTTCCCAAACTGTGTCCCAGGGTGCTCCAGGGCTCTGCACCAAACTCACAGGGATGCTGTGGAATGTTTCAACTTTTCAAGGGAAAGAGCAACATCTTTGTGAACTACTACTGCCAAGTTGTTTGGGTATAACTACCGAACAAATGGAACACTTAGACATTTCTTTGGCCTTAGAGGTGCTGTAAAAATATTACTGAGACAGCAAAGGTGCTGTCAGCAAAGAAAGTTTGGGAACCTCTGTACCGTATGATACCAGCCTGTAGCACAAGGACGCGCTGATTGCTAAATTAGGTCATGGGTGTAGAGCCCTCAGTACCACAGCACGCATGGAACAAGAACTGAGTGAGCACTCAACAGTTTAGATGGGAAGATGTGTGTTTGATGCCCTTGGCTGTCTGTAGAAGCGGGTTCATTTTAGACCCATAAGTTTTCCTTTCCTTTCATGTTGTTTTGTTTGTTTTTCTCCCCTGCAGGGACAATCCGATCATCAGGTGATTTTTGTAAGTATGCTTCAGAAAAGTTACACCCTTTTCTCAACCGAGGATTCAGGGGGTCTCTTTTCATCAAAATGTTGATTTTCTTGCATCTTGCTCATACTGATTAAGGCCCAAGGGAGAGTGTTTAGTTTCAGTGTAAACACGGACCACAGAGCATAGCAGGTGAACGTTCAATCATTTAGAAAGAAGTCGCTTTTATTCTCCTATGTGTTGCTTCATCTCACATAGCAGAGTAAGGTTAAGAGGAACATTTTTTTTAAATGTTTTATTTATTTCTAGGAGACAGAGAGAGAGACAGTGTGAGCAGGGGAGGGTCAGAGAGAGAGGGAGTCACAGACTGAAACAGGCTCCAGGCTCTGAGCTGGCAGTCAGCACAAAGCCCGATGCGGGGCTCGAACCCATGAACCGTGAGATCATGACCTAAGCGAAAGTCGGACGCTTAACCGACTAAGCCACCCAGGCGCCCCAAGAGGAACATTTTTAAAGGTTGAAGTAATTTAAACTCTGTTCCAAGACTAGATGAACAAGACTGAAAAGGAGAGAAGATGTTTAAAGCAAGGGTGGCTCCCCTCGCCCATCTTTTTCCTTCTCCTTTCCTCACTTCCTCTAATGATTCCAGACCTTCCCAATAAGTCAGGACCAGGTCATCTAAAACTGCTTGGCTTCTGGATTTAATGCTGAACAGAAGATTCAGTTGACCATTGATTGTATCCTCTGATAATCTGCTTACATCGAGGATTCTGATTTGGTTAGCATTTGACACTTACCTTTTTCCTAGAAGAACAACTTGCAAGTTTCAACCTGGAAAAATAAGTAGTAAAATAAACCAGGGCAATTTGGTCCTTTTTAGTGTTAGAAGTAGAAATGAGTGCTTAAACTGGTGGGCTCCACACTTTCTTATCACGTGTACCCGTGGTTAAAAAATATTTGGGGCCATCAAGGTGAGTCAGTTGGTTAAGCATATGACTTTGGCTCAAGTCAGGATCTCACCACTTGTGGGTTTGAGCCCCATGTCAGGCTCTGCACTGTCAGCACAGAGCCCGGGGCCTGCTTCACATTCTGTGTCTCCCTGTCTCTCTGCCCCTCCTCTACTCACACTCTATCTCTCTCTCAAAAATGAATAAATGTTGAAAAAGATTTAAAAAATATTGGAACATATATACATATGTATATGTATATATGGTTATAAATTATACATATGCTACTCTACTAATATATTATGTACATTGTAAAGTTCCACAGAATTTTCTTCTGTCATCTCAGTACATTGTCTTGCTTACCCAGGGAGACACACCATCACCCTGCTTTGGATTTCACTGGTCTGGTTGACCTATGATAGTGATTGCACTTGGGTCTTATCCCAGGTTACAAAGAGAAGACATAGGTAGGAATCATGAAACTTGCATGGAATCCCAGTTCATTCTTTCACCAGAGCAAGGGTAATCTTAGGCAAGGTTACAGAACCCCTCTGAATCCAGTCTCTCTTTGACTGTAAAATGAAGGGGTGGCCTAGTAATGGTTCCCAACTGGGGGTTCCTTAGTTCCTATGGGGCATATGGGCATAAGTGTGGGCACTTTAGTGGATAAGCTTCAGGGATACTTGCTGCTTTCCTGCGGTACGCAGGACACACCCATACAAGGAAGATTTGTTCAGTCTCAGAGTCAATGCTGCCCTTCCTGTGAAACCCTGGAAGATACTTTTTAGCTTTCTGTGACCTCTCAGGGAATAGTATTCCCCAACTTTTCCCTCCACTCTGGCCTACATAGCCTCCATTGGGGCCATTGGAAAAAGAATGTTTGGAAGATAGCATTTTTCTATTTCTCTGGTACCTCCCATGTCATGATGCTAGATACTCCCAACTTCTACCAACACAATCAAGGCCCAGCCTTGACTTGTAAAGTCACCTGTGAAGCTACATTCCAAGATTACCAGCTACCGACGAGGTCATTTTAGAGAAATCATAGTATTTTGGTGTTGAAACTTGGGGCCAGAGAAATTAAGTGTCATCTTCAAGATCTCAAGGCTATTTGGTAGCAGAACCTAGGTCTCCTGGCTTCTGATCCAGTACTCTCCCATTTCATGCTTTCGTCCAGCAATGCTCACTGAATTCCCTTATGGAATAATAGCTACCTGTCTGGACTAGTAAACAAGAGAACATATAGCTTCATTTCTTGAAATAAATGACCTAGGTTCCTAGCCATAGGAGAAAAGTATGGCATGGAAGGGGGTAAAGGTATAATCTGAAATCAGGGTCAGATATTTAAGTTCAGAGCCATTCAGCATGGTTTTATCATTGCAAAGCAAAAAGGTATTCAGTTAAGAATAGTCTCATCTTTTCAGGGGCTCCTTAAAAGAGCTATCCAGATTATTTTTGTACATTAGGTCAGGTATTAATTAGGATAAAAGTTTAACAGTCCAAAATCCCAAGATAATAGTGATTCTAACAAAATGTGCATTCATGTTTCCTTCAGGATATAACCTGTCTGGATATAACCAGTTGCTGGCTTCTCTCCATCAGAGACCCAGAATCCTTCCATCTCATTGTTCTGCCAACTCCTTTGGCCCTTCTTCCCATCGTCCAAATTGGCTTACTGATACATCCACATTCTAGCCACGAGATGAGGAAAAGAGGAAAGGGAACACAGCCCTTCCTATTAAGGGATAACTCAGAAATTGCCCTCAGTTTAAGTCCAATTCTATTGGACAGACTTTAGCCACATGGCCACAACTAGATGCAAGGGATGCTGGGAAATGTAGTTCTTGAGTGGTGGTGGCCCAACTGATATACAGGGTTTCTATTATAAGAAAGGAGAAAATGGATATGAGAAGACAATCAGTCATTCCTGTCACAGACTGTGAGTGGAGGAATGGCACTGGTATGGTAGATGTGGAAAAGGCAGCTGGACATCTTAAAAACAAAACGCTAGCTTGAATATTTGATATGCTATGATTGAGAGTTGGGCAATAAAAAGCATATTAAGTTATGGTGTGCTTTATAAGGGAAACTGGACCCATTGTTGCTGTATATGTCGTTGAGCTTTCTTAGGCTCCGTGAACTAACTAGCCTAGTCTTTCTCTATCAGAAATGTGAATTCTCTGATCACGTGACAACCACTGGGGGTGCTGAGAAGACAAGGGAGGCAGTTTTCGGAAGGCATTTAAAAATTGTTTTTAATGTTTTTTATTTATTTCTGAGAGAAAGAGACAGCGTGAACAGGGGAGGGTCAGAGAGAGAGAGGGAGACACAGAATCTGAAGCAAACTCCAGGCTCTGAGCTGTCAGCACAGAGCCCAATGCAAGGCTTGAACCCACGAACTGTGAGGTCATGACCTGAGCCAAAGTCTGATGCTTAACCAACTGAGTATCTCAGAAAGGGCAAGACAAACACAAAACAGGGTTATTTTGCAGCAAAGCATCCAGCCTTGCCTCCTCACCCCCCAGGAAAGGTGTGGGAAGGGGCCAGTGAGGACTGCTGAATTCTCTCTGGACTCTACATCAAGAGAGCAATTTCTCTCACTGTCTCTCACCGTCTTGTGTAGAAATAAAAGCCAAGAAACATAAGCATTTTGACTTGTTCTCAAACTTCCACAAGGCAACACATCAAAACACTTTGTTTTCCTACTTCGAAAAGTGCATATATAGCATCTTATCTAATTTGATGCAAGTCATTATAAGACATTTAAGGGTGAAAGTGAAAGATTTGTAGAATTCTGTGGCATTTTCATAAAGATTCTAGGGGTTATCACTCATCACAATGTAGTGAGAGGTTCCATTTGGGAGGATTTATGTCAGAGGAAGAAGCAATGGTTAAATCATTGAGTCCACCTCCTCTTTCCATGGCCCCAGCTACTCAGTGCTCTGACCCTCACTCCCTCATGCCAACTAACCAGCTAGTCAAAACAGAAAAGATACAGGAAAAGACTGGAAAGTTGGCTTTTGTGAGGGCCACCTTCTGTCTACCTACCTATCAATATACCTGGGCTAAATTTGGGGCTAATTTTCTATATCTAATAAACAGTTTAATTAATTTTCAGTCTACATAAACAACTTCTACAAGTCTAATGTCTTTTGGTTTTCAGTGATAACTTTTAAATTTTTGGTACATAAACTTCCATGTTTATAGATAAAATAATAATCTGGTCTTCAGTGTTTATGATACATATTTTTTATTGATTTAAATATATTTGATATTTTTGTATTATGGAATTAGAACTTGGCTTTGCAGTCAAAACAGAGTTCAAATCTTTGTCACTCAATAAATTTAGGTCCTTGAGCAAAGCATTAGCTTTTCAGAGATTCTGTTTTCTCCCCTGTAAATGAAAATTACAGTGCTATCTCCCTCCTAGGACTGAAGGAAGTATTAAATCAGGCTATGTGTTCCTGGACCCAAGAAAACATACAATAATACATGCTGATTGTAGCTATATTTGGTATTGGCTCATAGGTAGTATCTATAATAATCTATAACCACACCACTTCTCTCATATGTCATACAGCATAAAGACTTCACAGGAGAAGAAGATCCTAAAGCAAAAGGCTGTGAGTGTATTGGTTTGAAAGTGTATTTTTTTGGGGCGCCTGGGTGGCTTAGTCGGTTAAGCGTCCGACTTTCGCTTAGGTCATGATCTTGCGGTTCGTGGGTTCAAGCCCTGCGTCGGGCTCTGTGCTGACTACCAGCTCAGAGCCTAGAGCCTGTTTTGGAGTCTGTGTCTCCCTCTCTCTCTGACCCTTCCCTGCTCACGCTGTCTCTCTCCTAGAAATAAATAAAAATATTAAAAAAAAAAAGAAAGTGTATTTTTTTTTACTGTCATAGGAACAGCCTGGGCATGTCCTATGAGAGAAGTGAGAAGCCTTATATCCACTTGGTACCTCCAGTCTCTTTCATTTCTGACTTGACATGGACCCAGGGGACAGCTAGTGGAACTAGGGTGCACAGATGCAGGGAATTAGGGCAGAAAGGAGCGAGGTCCCTTGTGTAGCTGTGTGGATAGGATGGTGTGGGTCAGAGAAGAAGGGAGAGGAAGACTGGAGACAGGAACCTTCAGGGAGGCTGGAGAAATGGCCCAGGTAAGGATTCAGAGGAAGTGGAGGAGGAGAGCAGGCCTGAAAGGCATGTGGAGGTGGCTGGGGGGAGGTGGGTAAGAGGAAATCAGCCTTGTTGCTGGAGTTGCTAATTCCAGGGACTGGGACAGAGGAGGAGTCAGTAGTAGAAGCTGTCTCTTGGTGAGGTAATCTGCTTGTATTGGACACCTTGATTTGATTTCTTTCTTGCATTCATTCACTTTTCCTTCCTTCATTTATTCATTCATCAAAAAAGCATTGCTTGAGTATTTGCTACCTGTCCGGTAATACTATACTAAGCTTTAGGCTGCCAGAGGACTAAGAACTTGCTCCTGCCCTCAAGTGGGTAGGGAGAAGGTGACAAATAAACAGACAATTACAACCTAAGGTGAGTTGTGCTAAGATTGAGGTACACCAAGGACGTCAGGGAAGCACAGAGGAGGGGCGCCTAACCAGACTGAAGGCTGGGGGTCAGAGAAATGAGGTAATGTCTCAGCTGAACTGAGTCATGAAGGATGAGCAGGAGTGAGCCAGGCAAGAGTGGAGAGAAGGGCATTTCATGTTGAGGGAGCAGCAGGTTCAAAGGCCCAGAGGCAAAGAATTGAATGGCATAAATTTGAGCCCTGCCAAGTTCTGAAGTATGCCTGGAATGTAGAATGCAAGGAAGGAAAGTGGCATGAGATGATGCTGGAAGGATCCAGCATCACCACGCTAGTCTTTTCTAAGGAGATTTTAAATGGGAAGTGACATGCTCAGGTGTGAGGTTTCGGAAGATAACTGTAGCAGGTGGAGTCTACACTGATGATGTATGCAGCATGGGTGGCAGGGAGAATTGAACCCACCATCACTGTTATGAGAACTTATACTTAAGTGACCACAAGGATGGATCTAAACAGATTCCAGTGACATAAAAGAGTCCTGGTGACTGTATTGGTAATTGACTGAAATGTGTTTAGAGAGGAGGGGTGAACACAAAGGGGAAAGTGTCAAGAATTTATGGTTTGGGCAGTGAGGGGGGGAGGGAGGGAGGGAGGGGGGGAGGGAGGGAGGGAAAGAGAGAGAGCATAAAAGGGGAAGCGATTTCTTATTTTGTTTTCAGTAGCAGGAGGAAGAACAATTAGTTGAGCTTTGGTTGTGTTGAACTTGACTGGCTTGGTAGTTGTTGGGTAGATGTTGTAGAGACAGACAGTCACAAACCCGCATCTGGACATCAAGAGGCAGGTCAGAGCTGAGAGGTAGATTTGGAGGGTGGCAAGTGAAGGTGGTGCTAGAAGCTAAGGAAGTAGTACATGAGCTGACCCAAGCAAGCTTCTCAAGGCTGCCCTTGAGAGGGCAAGATGGTGAGGGATGAATCCCTGAAAAAGACTAACACATCTTTGCAAGCAGAGAATGGAGAGTGGGTAGAGAATATTGAGAAGGAGCAATGAGGGAAGTAGAAGGAGACCAAAAAGAAGCAGAGTCATGGCTTCCAAGGGAATCAAGACATTTAAGAAGCAAGGATAAGCAGCAATATTGAAAGGTGCAAAAAGTCATATACAGAGAGTCATCCCGATTGGATTTACTACAGAGTTATATGGTCACTTTGGTAAGAGCGTCTTAATAGGTTTATAGTGCAGAGAGGCCCAGTGAATGGTGAATAGGAGGAGAGGAAGTGGAGGCAACTCCTTCAAAAAAGTTGTCCCTGTAGAGAGGAGGAGGTGGGTGTATGTGTGCTCAGGAATAACTGACCATTTTTAAGGTGGGAGAGATTAGCACAGTAAATACTCACAGAAGGACCAGGTAGGTAAGGGAGGGGATGGAGTTAGAGAAGAAGGCAGACAACAGATGTAATTCAGAGCACAGAGGATGATCCAAGACCTGGACCAGGGATTCATACACCTGACTGCCCATTAGCCTCAGCTGAGGGCTTTAAACTGACCCCCAGAGCCCAGCCTTCCACAGATTCTGATGTAAGTAGTCTGCAGTGGAGTCCAGGCACTGGTAATTTTTAGCGATTCTAATGTGCATTCAAGGATAAGAAGTACTGTATTTTATCTTTGATAACTGTTTTGTGGATCCTTTAAAAGTTTTTTGATCAGTGGGTGAATTCTCCTTAGCAACAAAGAAGGTTTGCTCATCTGCAGAAGAGGTTATGAAGAAACACAAGGCAAGATCCCTGCTCTCAAGTTGCTGACAATCCCATAGGAGAAATAGTAGTGCGTAGTTTGTAATAGAGGAAAGTACTAGATTAGTGGTGCAACAGTTGGTAGGGTAAGATCAGGTCTGGGTGGTCAGGTATCATGGGGAAGATTTGGGTGTCAGAGAAGTGTTGGAACCTAGCTAAGCAGAGAAGAGCAGGAGCCTCATACACTCAAGACCACAGTCATTACCACCCATTTCTTGAGGACGGCCTCGGTGCCAGCTACTTTACACACATTATCCCAAATAGTAATTCAGCATAGTCATATATCATCTCCAATTTATGGAGGAAGAAACTGAGGCTCAGGGGATGTAATATCAAGGTCACAGCTAGGAATAAGTGGCAGAATCAGGATTCAAGCCCAGGACTCGTTGATTCTAAAGCCTGTGTCCTTTCCACTGCAGTGTGCCAGGCCCAGTGAGGCCCAGACTTCCACTTACTATGTGGCACTGTGGCCCCAGGGATGTGTTGCTTTTGCCAAAGTCTAAAGTGGAGTAAGTTTTCTTCAGCTGAGGCTTTCTGGTCAGGACCCTTTGTGTAGGTGAAGTTCATATATGCCCTTCATCAATGTGGGGCCCCTGGACCAGCAGCAGCATTTGAATACTTCTTAGAAATGCAAATTTTCAGGCCCCTTCCTGGAGGTACTGAGTCAGAAAGTCTGGGGGGCAGGCCCAACAACTTAAGCGCTCTTGGGGATTCTGATGAACTTTAATATTTGAGAACCAAACTTTGAGTCCCTACTTTAGTATAAATCAAGACTTCAGTTTGCTGTTGTGGCTGGTCTGAGCGTCTGTGACGTGTAAACGGAGACATTGTTACCTAGATTTTAGCAGCCCAGCACTCTGATCAAAAAACTCAAATTTTAAAAGCTAGATTAAAAGCTAGATCAGATAGGGAGAATGAATCTCAGTTCTAGAACAGTGTATAGATTCTAAGAAAGGATAATTCTCTAGTTGTGGGAATACGTAATGGTGTTTTCCTTTCTGCAAATTTTAAAACTTGCCCAGCCCTAGAGACAACAAAATAGTCTCTGTCCCAAGCAGTTTCACAGGGGCCTTGTGAGGCAGCCTTCATGAAAATTGTTTGGTTTGATCTAAAAGAACTTGTGGTCATTGACGCATTTCCCGTTTGGTCATTGACAGGAAGAAGTGATCGGAGATTTGAAACCAGGCACTGAATATCGAGTGAGTGTAGCAGCTTACAGCCAGACTGGCAAAGGACGGCTTAGCTCTCCTCGACATGTTACTACTTTGCCCCAAGGTAAAATGGGTTCATGAAAACAATGGGTGCCATTCATTCATTCCTTTATTCAGTATGTATCAATGACGACCTACTATGTGCCAGGCACCATGCTGGGCTCTGGTGGTGAACAAAAATAGGCACAGCTTTTGCCCTCTCAGAACCCAGTGAGGTGGGTAAAGACATTACCTAGTTAACATGTAGTCACAGATGGTGGTAAATGTTGTAAGAACACACACATGGAGACCCCATGTAGGGGTGAGGTAAGAATTCCCTGGGGAGATGACTACTAAGTGAAGGTCTGACCAGTAAGTGGGAATCAGAAGGGGAAGGAAGGACAGTGGGAGAAGAGATTTTATAAGCAAAGGGAACCCAACAAAGGCTCATTGACATGGCATTGTGTTGGACACTGGGGGATAAAGGTGGCTCAATCATCATTGCTCACAAGCTCATTGTGGAGGGGGAAGCAAATGCTAGGTGAGTAGCTCCAAGGCATCTGAAGTCTGCTCAAGGGTCTCTGGAGCACTAAGGAGGGAGCACCTCCTGTACTCCAGGGCTTAGGGAGGATTTTAGAAAGATCCATATTTTTGGCCCAAACTTTGAAAACTACATAAGATCCCTCTAGGAAGAGAAGGCAGGAAAAATGTTTCTGCCATAAGCAATAATATACACAAAAGCTGGGAGATATGAGAGTCTAGATATGAAAATAGTGACAGCAATTACCTTGGGGTGATAGGCTCATGAGTAACTCTTAGATCTTTAGAGATGAAGTTATTTCCCAAAGATCCTACCATCGGTATGCATTCTGATGGTCGAGACAACACACACACACACGCACACACAGAAGAACTGAATGTAAGTGACAGTAATGCTATGCATTCAATTTTCCTTGCAGGTATCAATTCCACCATGTAAACAAAGATGAAAGGTTACCAGGAGGTGGGCGTGTGGTTGAGGGTTTTAAAGGGTACACATCATTGTGTGTCCCGGGGCCAGTGGTCTGGATGTAGTTTAGTTGGATTTCCAGCCAGGGGGCTGGGGGTAGGAGGGAAGACCAGCTTTTAGTATCTTAAACCTTACATGGTGACTCCAGTTGTGATTACTTTTTGTGTTTGTTTGGTTTGGATTTTGAGGCTGTTCTAACAGAGATGTTTAGGCGATAGGAAGCACATGTGCTCTTTATACATGAAACATCCCCAGCCATAAAGACCAGCACCGACTCTAGGTGTTTGCTCTCCCACCTAGATTCCTGCCTGCCGCCATCAGCACCCCAGCAGCCACACGTCACTGTGGTCTCCGACTCCGAGGTGGCCCTGTCTTGGAAACCGGGAAAAAGTGAAGGAAGCTCCCCAATTCAGTACTATTCTGTGGAATTCATCAGGTAAGTTTGTGTGTCACATTCAAAAGCCATATGTATTGACCTCAGGTATTCCAAGCATGATAAGATACTGCATGGAAGGCTGTCTCTGCTGCATATGTATTTAAGAGATGACAAAGTCTTGGAGAGCTGCATTATTACTTAGCCTTTGGGCCAGCACCTGTCCCCACGCCTCTTTGGAGCTGGGTCATCTGGTAAACCCATCTGCATTCACCTTCCCTCCGTCTCATTTCCCCTCCACAGTCAGGACTATCCTAAGCTCTGGAAACTCGCAAGGTGTCATTGCCAACAAGCCTGCCCGTATTCTCAGGCTTGAAACCTGCCTCCCTGGCTTTGCAGTATTGCATCTGAAGTAAATATCTGATGGTGATTTTTCTTGAGGGAGGGAAAATAAAAACATTCAAAAGTCATTGTTTCCTTCACATCCTGATTGCCATGAGGCTGGTTTCTTGGTCTGGTTTCAGCTTTTTTCTCTCTCTCATCTGCCTCTCCAGTTCTTCTTATTCAGCTTTATGAGAGGGTACAAGAGTGAGGAGAAATTTCTCCAGAAGCTTACAGAGATAAAAACATGGATTCTCAATGCTGCCGTGTGATTTTGAGCAAAAATAAGTAAATAAAACAAAACCAAACAAAAACAATGTGCAGTTCCTCCCCCTCTACCCCCCACAAGGAAAAAGAATTCCTAATCTAAGGTCCTTTCTCTGACTCCAGTAGCAGCTGGAGTGTGAACTGAGCACCTGGCTGATGCAAATGTCTGTGCAGTTAGTATTCTCTACATTAAAGGTGGTAGGGTTTGTCTAGAGCCTGCTGCTTCATGATTCATAAAGAGACTAGTTCAGCACCTCATTTCTGAGGCTTTCTGAAGCTGGGACAGATGATTCTGCCAAGATTTGATTAGCTCTGCTCTGTGGCTTGACTGTGGCTTGACTTCCTCACCTATTCCTCAGTGGTGAAAAATAGATACTGTTTCTTCAGAGAAGTACTCTGCACTGAGTACCTTTAATGCCTGAGTGCAGAGCTCATTTCAGGCAAGACTTGTTGACTTGCACATGGCAGAAGCCTGGAAGAAGACGAGGCAGTCCTCTATTTGCTCCCGTGACTCTAAAGTCTGGTGGTAAATCTAGATTCAGGGAAGATATGATCTGTGCCATAGCAGTCGTTTGTCCCCATCCATCTTTGTGCTATGCTTTCTCCTTTATTGGCTTCATTTTCTGATGTGGCGGCAAGATGGCCACCAGGCACTGAAGACTTTCCATCTACTAGCGTAGCTCCCCCACAGGAAAAGAGTGGTCATTTCTCAGTGGATCCACTAGAGTCTCAATGTTCATCTTAGTTGGCCAGGCTTGGGTTCCTCTCCATTCTCTGAGCCAATCACTGTGGCCAGGGAGGAGGCTACCCTAATTGGTCAAGCATTTGTCATATTCTGAGCTCTGGAACTGGTGTGTTATTTGCACCTGAAGTACACGGATTGAGAGAGTTCTGAAGGGTTGGTTCCTCAAAGGAAAATTGTGGTGCTATTAATGAAAAAGGGAAGAAGAGATGCTGGGGAAATTAGGGGAAGGAAGAGAAACCTACTGCAAAGTTCCAGACTGATGCTCATCATTGAGGACAATCTGCAAACCTGCTGTTGAACAAATTTGGTAGGCAAAGCTGGGGTGTGCCTGGAATGGAAAAGATTCTAATGCTTGTTCCAACAGCAGTTAAACATGAAACACAGAAAGTTCTAAAACTTCAACTTGCTCATCTGTAAAACTTGGGCTGAAAATTAGCACTTCTGATTCACTTGTCTAGCACAACCAAAACAAAATGTAATACTCTGAAATTTAGAGAAATGCAAAATTTTTCCTGGTAGCCCAGCAGACCGTATAATGCCCGGCAAAGACGATGGCTAGCATTTATTTTTAATTGTGAGCTAAAACATGTATTTTTGAAACTTGCTCTAGGTCTGGCGTATTGACAAAAGGTAGACATTGCAGTTTCTTAACTTGTGAGCATAACTGAAAGTGGAAGATGAAAGTGATTCATTTGGCTTCGAACCGGAAGAACTGCAAGAGAGCCCTGCCCCCACCACCTGCCAGCCAGCAGGCCCTGCACCAATCACTTCTAGTCCTGAAACCTCAGTGTCTCTTGTAGTTTGGGCTCCCCCACAGGATAGCCTGATGCAAAGGCTAGAGTGCAAGTGGATTGTTTTATTTGGAGCCAGGAATGAGAAGGTGGGGAGAGTGAGACAGGAAGGAGGATGTAGAACTATGTCGCTGAAGTCACGTCTATGACAATAGGGGTGTCGACGGAGGATTGATTCCACTGAGCACCCTTTGAAGTGTGCAGAATCCCTCTCAAAGGACAGGAGCCACTTACCCACTGGCTTCTGTTCTTCTCTGTTGATTAAAGGTTTCCTTCAGGGACATAACCTCCCATATTTCCAGGCTCTGCCAGCACGTAGATTAAGGACAAGGATCTTAGAAGGTATGATATAAGCACAGCATGTGATTGAGGTTGGATGCTGGCCTACAAGGCAAATCTGAGCTCACATGAAACTTTCCACCCCGCTGGCTGCTGCTGAAATCAGAAGTGGGACAAAGGGAGGCGACTTGGACCCCCCAGACATTGACTGCCAGTCCTTACCTGCGATAGATGGGTGAAAACTTTCCAGTCTTACAGTGGGTGGTCGGGAGGATCAAATGAATTCACATATGAGAAGGAACTTTGTAGATATTAAAACCCACAAAAGTATAAGATATATATGAGTGTTATATGTTTACATTTAATAATTATACTTCGCATTTTAACATTCAAAACAATCTCTAACATTTGAGGGCTCAGGCCCCCAATTTTTATGTACACATATTTAAAAATTACATACCATTCTAACAACACTTTTAAAAATCTGTTTATCTTGACCAGTATAACTTTACAACATTTTCTGGAAAGCTAACTTTGGATTTAAAACTCTTGGACATCTTGGGGTTTCAAATGGAACATAATAGGATGGGGAAAACTGACTCCTATTCCCAGCCCCTGTACTAGGAATTCTGCCTCTATTTTTTCTTCCAGAATATGTAGCTTTGGTCAAATGATTTTATCACAGAACCCCCACTTCCTCATCTGTAATATCAAGCTGATGTAATTCTCATTGGAAAATTGTTGGTTACTGTCTTCATAAAGTGTTTTGTAGATATTTAATATCTGTTTGTTTCCTTCCCTCCACACTACTACTTCTTTTTTTACAAAGAAAGAAATTGAGAATCACTTGCTTAAGTTGCTTTGCCAAGGTAAAAATTACTGGTTGGGGACAGAATTAAAATTGGAAGTCTCCTGACTTCCAGCCCAGTGCTCTTAGGAAGCCCTATATCCCTTTCATTTCTGTGATCCACCTTCAAAAGTGGAAGCCTAGACTCAGCCCGCCTAGAGCCCTGTTGGTAAGGATACACAAAGCCCCATCTTAGGCTGCTGTTTGCTGTTGTTCTAGAAAGAAGGCTTTCACAGCTTGTCATGGTATTTAATGTTTGGCTGCAGAGGAAATCCCCACATCCATTTGTAAACATCTCAGAGTCTTTCCCATTACAGGTGAGTGCTCATATGTTTAGAGAGAGCTTTCCTGAGCGCTAAGTCAGAAACTGCAATTAGCGTGAAAAGCTTCTGGGAGTCTTTAGTTATGACTCTATTTTCCCCAGAAAGGTCTGCTTAATTTTAATATTAAATTCTTTCTGCCCAGATACCTCCTGTGGACAGAAACACCTGTGACAAGTCTTTAGTTTCTTGCTGTATCCAAGAGGCAGGCTGTTCGCGAGCCATGGCTAGGAAGTTGTAGAAATCAATTTACCGCCGGAGGTTATCCTCAGATTTCAACCACCGTAATATGAAATTCTCTTCTCTGTCCTGGCTCTGGAAGAGCTTCTTCTCTGTCTCTCTGCCTTGGTAGGCACTTCTACATCAGTTGGCCTTCTTAGTCAATGAGGATAATGATATTAAAGGGATTGTTAAGAAATAATAGTCTAGGGGAGCCCAGGTGGCTCATTCAGTTAAGCATCTAACTTTGGCTCAGGTCATGATCTCACAGTTCATGAGTTCAAGTCCTGTGTTGGGCTCTGTGCTGACAGCTTAGAGCCTGGAGCCTGCTTCAGATTCTATGTCTCTGTCCCTCGCCCCCCTCCCCCCCACTCCTCCCCTGGTCTTGTTGCGTCTCTTTCTCTCAAAGAAAAATAAACATTGAAAATTTTAAAAAAGAAATAGTCTAAAAACCTATTTAAGACATATTTAACTTACTGATAAAAGACTAACCTGAGGAATCACCCTAGACCAGAGTATGGGGGTACTGATTGCTTACTTGCTAGTTTTGGTGATATTTCAGGTAGACATATATTTATGATGCTGTCTTGAGTCAGGGGCCCTGGGCCAAGCAAAATTTTGTTCCTCATTTAGCTTCTCCCTCCCCAAAATGAAGGACATCCTTAGGGTGACCACCCTGACGGGGTCCTCTTAGTGAGTCAGTCTCCGGCTCAGGTAGGTGAAGCTTTTAGTTGAGAGTAATCCTCTGATCTCCCCCAGAGTTGGCCCGGGGGCTATTTATTTGCTTCCTCACTAACAGTAGATTTTTAAAAATTTTAATCAGTGTAGAAAAAAAATTTTTTTAATGTTTTTTTATTTATTTCTGAGAGAGAGAGAGAGAGACAGCGTGAATAGGGGAGGGTCAGAGAGAGAGGGAGACACAGAATCTGAAACAGGCTCCAGGCTCTGAGCTGGCAGCACAGGGCCCGACATGGGGCTCGAACCCATGAACCGTGAGATCATGACCTGAGTTGAAGTCGGACGCTGAACCGACTGAGCCACCCAGGTGCCCCCAGTGTAGAAAAAATTTGAAGAGGCAGGTTCTAA
Organism: Hyaena hyaena; assembly: GCF_003009895.1. Lineage (NCBI taxonomy): Eukaryota > Metazoa > Chordata > Mammalia > Carnivora > Hyaenidae > Hyaena > Hyaena hyaena. The sequence goes on from NW_024081849.1 coordinate 266,019, forward strand.
GCCTATAGGCTGTAACATATTTTGCTATATTTTAAAAATGTTTACCCGGTTTTTTAAAACAGAAAAGCCGTGTATTTGAGGTAAAGGAGAATTTTATTTTCTAAAGTGATACTGAAAATTTCTTTGGAGGCAGCAGTCCTTACTGTTTATTAAAATAAGAACCAAGCATAAATATAGCTACCTATGTTTTGAAATATTTTAGCTATAAATATCTGAGAAACTTTCCTCCTGCCTAAGACATTCCCAGGGTAAGTGCCTTTCTCATAAACAAAAAATATATCCTATGGTGGCAATGAAAACCAAACGCCTGAAAAAGTATTCCTTACCTCTGATGTTCCATTTGGGGTGCCATGCCCCACATATGCTATCTATCAGATTGGTTAAAGGTGAAAAAATGTTTTCATTGAAGTATAGTTTTTCTATAAGTGTAACCTGATGGGTTAAAATTGCTTGACCTTTGCATTAACAGTTGCTGGAAAGGCTAGATTAAAGCTCTCAGTGGCTGTTTTCTTTTTAAGTTTTCATTTTAATTCCAGTATAGTTACCTTGCAAGGCTATATCAGTTTAGGTTTACAATATAGCGATTCAACACTTCCACACAGCACCCAGTGCTCATCACCACAAGTGCACCCCTTAATCCCCATCATCTATTTCACCCACCCACCCCACCTCTCCTCTGATAACCCTCAGTTTTTTCTCTATAGCTAAGAGTCTGTTTCTTGGTTTGCCTCTCTCTCTCTCTCAATCTCTCTCTTTCTCCTCCCCCCACCACCCCCTTTGCTCATTTGTTTTGTTTCTTAAATTCCACATATGAATGATAGTGGCTATTTTTAATTAAAAAGTCCACCACTGGTATATTTGGGGTACATGTGAAAGTTCAAAATATTTCTGTGTATATACTGACACTGGTCAAGAACTGTTGATCTCAATCTCAGCCCAAGACTGTTGTCCTAATAAATGAGAAAAAGCAGGGCTTCCTCTCTTTTCCCTTTCACACCTTTCTGCTTAATAATTCCCTGGTCTCTTGCAGATGCCTTTCATAATAAGTCTTGGAAAATTCATTTTCACACAGGGCTGCTTCTAAGCCGGTTGCAATGCCTACCTATTGGTTTCGTGTGAGAATCTTAAGGTCATACACACTTGGGTAGGTTTTTTAAATTATTGTACAAATTGATATTTTTGTCAAAGTCATCTGTCTTTCTATCCCATCAAAAACTCTTCCTTAATCTGTAAGTAACAAATGAATTTAATTAGTTTGCTTAAAAGAAGTTACCTTGTAAAGGCTATTACTAAAATAAAGATGAAATCTGGGATTCAGAATAGGAGCTCAATGGATTATGGATTTTCCTTGAATACTTTTAAGGGATGATGTGATTTGACCCATGGTCAAGGTCACAGCCTCTGAAGGTTAAAGTTCCTCATTCAGGATTGAGACTTTAGAGAACAATTTGATGGTTACCAGAGAGGAGATGGGTGGGGGGATGGGTGAAATTGGTGATGGGGATTAAGGAGTGCACTTGTTGTGATGAGTATCCGGTGTTGTGTGGAAGTGTTGAATCACTAGATAGTACACCTGACGCTGATTTCACACTGTATGGAAACTATACTGGAATTAAAATAAATTTTTTTTGTATTTTTTTAATGTTTATTTATTTTTGAGAGGGAGATACAGAGAGTGAGAAAGGGAGGGGCAGAGAGAGAGGGAGACACAGAATCCAAAGCAGGCTCCAGGCTCTGAGCTGTCAGCACAGATCCCAATGCCAGGGTTGAACTCTTGAAGAGTGAGATCATGACCTGAGCAAAAGCCGGTTGCTTAACTGACTGAGCCACCCAGGTGCCCCTAAAATAAAAACTTAAAAAAAAAAAAAAGAAAGAAAGAATTGAGACTTCTAGCCTGATTCTTGGCTTTATCTTTTGAGTTAGAGTTTCTTCAAATGTAGAATCAGAAGACAGCCCAGAGCTGCCCTCTCTAATTCTGGGCATGAGTTGCTCAATTCCAATTCTTAGCTTCCTTGTGTATAAATAAGGCTGGACTGTCTGCCCTATAAAGCCCAGTGACTCTGATTTGCTGTCCTCATGACAAAGATGAGGCAGTACAGACTAGTAGTTTAATAAACAGGCTTTGGGGCTAGCTCCCTCATCCAACCCTTCCCTCCACCACTTTTAAGCTGTATCATCTTATTTAACTTCTCTTTATCTCAGACAGAGGAATAAGGATAACAATCGACTTACCTCATGGAGTTGTTGTTTGAGATTAAATGAATCAATGCACATGAAATTTAAAGAACAGCTCCTGGCTCCCAAATGTGCTCAGTCAATGGGAACAATTGCTGTGATGGCTTTGGGGAGAGATCTCTTCTGCTCTCATACACAGCCATGTTCTTTCCTGGCTAGAAGTCTTTATGTTTGCTATTCTCTGCCAGGATAGTTCTTCTACCTCTTTACCTCGCTATCTCTGGTTCTTCCTTCAGGACCCCTGCTTAAATACCACCTTGTCCAGGAAGCCTTCCTTGAATGCCTGCCCCCTCCCCAGACTCGGTTAGATATGCCTGTAACATTCACTTGCAACACTTAACACACTTGTAGTTGATTGTTCAAGGTCTGTCTTCCTCACTAGGACATGAGGGCAACATCTTGACTGGGTCCCCTTTGTGGAATATAGCACGTAGCATGGGGTAAACATACCATGTGTCAAATAGGTGCTGGTGCACATTTAGACATGACAGTCATGGGATTGAAGCTAGAGAATGCCAAAGCTAGCCTACCTTGTATGAGCTCCTCAACCTCTCTGAGCCTTACTTCCCTCTACTCTAGAGATGACAACAGCAGCTACCTCGGGAGGCTTGTGAAGATGAACAGCTTTGTGTGTAGTACTCAGAGAAGGGGTTTATAGAAGATTTTGTGTGTTGGAAATTGAAATGTATTGGCACACAAGCCATAGGGGTTCAGTGAACCCTTTACCGCTAATCTCAGAGGCCACCACAGTAACCAGGAATCTACCTTACCAACTGCAGAAGCCAGGCAAAACCCACCAAGGATCTGCACACATGTCTGCCTCCTCTTCCCCCCAACCCCAAGTTATTCATTGCTTTTGTTTTTTCATCGGAAAAGGAATACCAGTATGGTAAAGCTTCAAATAATACCTAATGTATGAGACTAACTTGGAAGTTCCCATTGTTATTTTATTTCACGTTGAATGATAACTTGTGTTTTGGAGCTCTTCATAATATGGAAGTGAATTGCCAACTTTTTTTCACAGCATTTTTCTAGAATTTATAACAATAATTAGACAAATGGCTATAATATTTAACAGTGATGTAGTCCTTCTGTTGATTTTCTTGGCCCCAAAAGTATAGAGCTTAAAATACTTAAAGAACTGTTCTTATACAGTTAATTAACTGGGGGAAGAATGGGGGAAAAAAAGTAAAAAAATATCTTCCTTTCTTTTCAAGCAAGTATATAGGAAGTTGTGCTGTTTACGCATAAACCTTCCTTACCACCACCAACAGAATCAGAAATAAGCAAGAATGGGCTTGCTTTGAGGTCAGCTGAGATTTCATATTAACAAGTGGTGCTTCAGAAAAAAAAAATTCCTTTTTCTTATCTTTAGTTTCTTTTTTTTTTTTTTTTAAATATTTTTATTTATTTCTAGGAGAGAGAGAGAGAGACAGCGTGAGCAGGGGAGGGTAAGAGAGAGAGAGGGAGACACAGACTCTGAAATAGGCTCCAGGCTCTGAGCTGGCAGTCAGCACAGAGCCCGACGCGGGGCTCGAACTCACGAACCGCGAGATCATGACCCAAGCGAAAGACGGACGCTTAACCAACTAAGCCACCCAGGCGCCCCTCTTATCTTTAGTTTCTAAGTAAAAAATCTTAGAACCACCTTCCAGGCTGTTACCTGATCTCAGACATTCTGGTAGCCAGCAAGTTCTTCCACTTAGGCTCAAATGGAAGGGTGGTTCTAAATGGTTTTGCAGAAGTCTGACTTACAGTTCTACAAATTGATCCCTTAAAGATTCCATCCCTCCTATCATGAACTATACTGATGTAATCCCTGGTCAGATTGATGGGAGCTCACATACATTGAATTCTTGTGTAACAGCATTGGGAGACATTTGTAAACTGTAAATGAAAGTATGCTGTCCAGTTGCCCTGCCTGGGACAAATTGACAGCTGACTTTATCATTACTCCGTTGTATCCATCTGTTTGTCATTTGGTTGGGTTGATCCAATTCATAAATAAAGAAAGAAGGCTCAAAGCTGAAGGTCAAATAATACATCTTTTTTTTTTTCCACTGTGACTACTTAGTGGTTTAGGACTTTCTTGTGCAATTCATTTTAGTGTAGAGCAAATCCTGCATAAAACCAGTCTGTAGAATTGACAGAGAATCAGAGGCTCTTCTGAGTGTGAGGTTTTCTCTTAACCCTGGATAACCTATGGGATCCTGTCTTTTTTCTCAGAGTAGGGTGCTTAACCTGAAGCCTATAGATCCCCAAGGGGTCCATGGATAGAATTCAAGGGGTCCCTGGTTTTGCTTGGGCAAAAATTACATTCTTAGTTTTATCAACTGAAATGTAATGTTTTCTTCAAATAGGAATGTAGTTAACAAACTACAGTGGCATTAGCAATTCCTGTGGCTTTGTCACTAATAGAATCACAGGTATGTTCTTTTATCCCTTTACAACTGTTGTACATATCTCAAAATACCCATAATGCTTATCACCACTTTAAAAAAATTGTAGTTATTTAATCCATCACTAGGAATCATTATTTAATGTGCTAGTAAAGAAGTACATATATTATCATAACCATAATTTTTTATTGTTTAGGTAATTGTTTTCAATATAACTGGTGTCTTCTGTGATCTTAAGGATTTTATTTGATGCATTTAAAAATATCCTGGAAAGGATTAATAGATCTTCCTCAGACTGTTGAAGTGGTACAGAGTTAAAGACTGTTGTCTCAGATCAGAGGTTGGCAAAGTATTTTTTTCACAGGGTCAGATAGGAAATATTTTGTGTTTTCCCACCTATACGGTCTCTGTCTCAACTACTCAATTCTGCCATTGTAGCAAGAAAGCAGTTGTGGACAATAACTAAACAAATAATCATAGTTGTGTCCCAATAAAACTTTATTTACAATAACTTGTAACAGCTTAAAATTTTCCAACCCCTGATTTAGAACACCGTCATGTTATTCTTAAGGTCAAATTTTGAAGATATTTCAATTCAGCTTAGCCAATCTTTATCAGACACCTACTATGTGCATATGTTAATCCAACCATGTATGTATTGAGTGTCTTCTATGTGCAAAGTGTGTAAAAGAGATTTAGGGGTCAAATAGCTACTGCCTCTGCTTGGACAATCCAGTGGGGAAGGCAGAGGAGAGCATAGTCCCAAATCGTGAGTGTTGCAGGCAGGAGTAGCGCCCAGGGGTCCAGAGGAATACCAGCTTGACATCTGACTCAGTTTTGAAGGAGGCTGGGAAGGCTTCTTACAGGAGCTAAGGACACATCTATGATAACCAGGCAAAGGGGAGTGAAGACACAGAATGAAAAAAGGCCAGAAGAAGCTGCTTGAGTGATGGTTTGGAGGCAAGGTGTTCCTGGAATTGCCTAGAAAATCTGAAGCTTTGTGAAGCAAGAGATAAGCCTAGATGGGTAAGAGCAAGAAAGGGTCAGAGAAAAATAGGCATAATAACAGAGCTCATGTTTGTCCTGAAGGGAATAGGGAGCTATGGAGAGTGTTAAGCAGGAAAGGGACACATAGTCTGTCCCTTCATATCTTTTGAAATATCATGAAGACATTCCAAGAGATGAATGAATAAGGCATGAATGAAGGTAAATGAACTTACAGCCTAATAAGAAAGATAGAAATATAAAACAACGTTAGAGGGTGGTATAATTGAAACAAAACAGACAAACGTGGGGGACAGGAAGGAAAAATAAATAAGATAAAAACAGAGAGAGAACCATACTGTAAGAGACTGTTAACAATAGGGAACAAACTGAATGTTGCTGGGGGGAAGGTGGGCAGAGAGGGATGAGCTAAATGTGTGATGGGCATGACAGAGGGCACTTGTTGGGATAAGCACTGGGTGTTATATATAAGCGATGAATCACCAAATTCTACTCCTGAAACCAATACTACACTATATGTTAACTAACTTGAATTTAAACAAAAACTTGGAAGGAAAAAAAAAAAAGAAATGGGTAAATTGTAATAAAATAATTTCAATGGTATGAATAATACTATCTTCTCTATTATTTAAAGAAAAACATTAATGGGGTTCCTAGGTGGCTCAGTAAGTTGAGTGTCCGAGTCTTGATTTTGGCTCAGATATGATCCCCAGGTCATTAAATTCAGCCCAGCATCAGGCTCTGAACTGAGCATGAAGCCTGCTTGGGATTCTTTCTCTCTTTCTCTCCCTCTGTCCCCCTCCCACTTGTGCACATGCACTCTCTCTCTCACAAATAAGTAGATCAATAAATCATTAAAATCATATAAGAAATGAAAAGAAAATAAGTTAGTCTAATTGATGTAATATTAGAATCAGATTTAAGGCATGGGAGAGTCCTGAGAGAGTTCTGTTGCTGAGATGAAGCTGAGAAGGAATAATATGAAGGAAAATATTTAGGAAGGGAGCCTCCAAGTAATCCAAGGTTCTCCCCAGAGCATTAAATTGTGGAATGATAGGTCTGATAGTGAGGGAAGGAGGCCACACATGCCTCTCGTTTACTATAATTAGGCTTTTGGTCCACTCCTTCTCAGACCAGTAGAGTGGCCTCTACTGTCAAGGCCATTCTGGATGTTCTGCCTAATCCCCTGGAGGACTGTTTCCTGCACCAACAAATTCCATTCTCAAAAGTGTTTCCCAAGCAGGATATAACCGTTCTTAACCCAGTTTCCTAGTTAAGGTCTGAAGCACACTTGAGCTTCACTCCTCAGCCCAGCTCCAATGTTCTAGAAGAGAAGTGGTTCTCTTTTTTTAAATTTAAATGTTTAATATTATTTAAATTTATTTATTTAAATTCAAGTTAGTTAACATACAGAGCAGTATTGGTTTCAGGAGATGAACCTAGTGATTCATCGCTTACATATAACACCCAGTGCTCATCCCAGCAAGTGCCCTCCTTAATGCCCACCACCCAGTTAGCCCATCTCTGCCCCCCCCACCTGCCCTCCAGCAACCCTCAGTTTGTTCTCTTTATTTATGAGTCTCTTACGGTCTGTCTCCCTCTCTATTTTATCTTATCTTTGCCTCCCTTTACCTAGGTTCATCTGTCATATTTCTTAAATTCCATACATCAGTGAAATAATATGATATTTGTGTTTTTCTGACTGACTTACTTCGCTTAGCATAATACACTCTAGTTCATCCACGTTTTTACAAATGGTAAGATTCCATTCTTGTTCATCGCCAAGTAATATTCCATCATGCATATATACCACTTCTTTATCCATTCACCAATTGAGAAAGGGTCCTCAAACTGTGAGTAGCTACTCATTAGAAGGTAGTGGGAGCCGTTGAGGCATCCTGTACAAAAGTTTTTCAAAAATGAAATAGAACAGAAAAGAGAATAGCAGAGGGTATCACACATAGTAAAACTAGGAAGTATTTTATGAAATGTTTGCTTCAGTTGTGTGTGTGTGCATATGTGTGGTGTTTAGTGGGTCACATTGTCCAATGTAGGTCTTACTGAGGGTCATTCAAAGACTTTGTAGAGCACGACATATCTAGAGCATATTTGGAGTTTAACAGGCTTTGTTTGCCACCTTTGGGACATTTGAACTATAAGCCATCGGTTTCTTTCCAAGCAGATTGACAAAATCTGCTTTCTTTATTCATGGAATTTTAGAGTTGAAAGCCATCCAAAGTATTTTAGGAAAAAATAAAAAAGAACTTCTTGTCCAGTGTTTTTCAAATTATGGGTCACCACACTTCAGTGGGTGGTAAGATTGATTTAGTGGATTCTTATCAGTGTTAAAAAAAAGAAGTAGAAGAAAAGAAAGGAAAGGAAAATAAGAAACAGAAAAGAAAATAGCAAAGTGAACAGAGTGAGGATAAATATTTTCCTTGAAGCTTCTCTTCAGTTTTGTATGCACATGCCTGCATACATATAGGTATAAGCATACTGCATTACTATGCATAAATATATTTGTTACTGTGACCCTAGGTCAGAGTTATCAAACAAAGTCCAGCTTCCTGTCCTGTTGAGAAAGGCACTTGTTATATCCCTGATTGATGGCCATCCAACTTCTGCTTCAACATAGCCATTGATGCAGAGTTCAATCCTTCTGAGGCATCTGGCTTCATTGTCCACCATTCCTAACTACCATTAGGGTTTTCCTTGTAACGTACTGCCATTGGCTTCCCCGTCAGGAACCACTGGGTCTCCCAGTCCAATATGGACAACATGGAGGCATTTTTGCCATCTTCCTTTGACACAAAGCCTGTCTCTCACCAAGAGACACTGTCCTATGCTTACTATTTCAAGCCAAGCAATACTAGCCCTTTGAACTATGCCTCAGGAGGAGATGAGTCCAGAGTACCTCCTGCTTAATGATCAGCCTAGAAAACCACATCTCCCCAGGATACAGCCACTGAGCTGTTCAACACCAGGTTGTCCAGAGAATTCATATTGAGTTTGTGACCAATTTTTAAAGCCCAGTTTTATGTCCCCTGCCTTCCCCATATATTTTTGCCATACTAGATTTTCTCTGTCTTTATATCTGTGCCACCGGCTTAAAAAATTTTAAAAAAAAGACAAGATTTTACATTTATCATTTGAGTTGGCTTTGCCTTTATGTTTCTGTATACGGGGATCATTTTGATATTTTATTCTGTCATGCATCTTATTTTGTAAGGCCACTTCCTAAGCAACTATTTGCATTTCCTAAAAGTCTTCTGTTTATTCTAGATTTTCTTCTCACTTTTGTTGAGTTCTGATTGACAAAACTTGTATATATTTAGCTTGTACAGTGTGATTTTGAGAAAGTGTACAATGTGATGATTTAATATGTAGACACATTTGTGTAATTGCCACATTCAGGTTAATTAACACATCTGTTACTTCATATAGTTACCTGTGTGTGTGTGTGGTGACAACAGTTAAGATCTACTCTCTTGGCAAATTGCAAGAATACAATACAGTATGATTGACTATAATCACCACACTGTATATTAGATTTCCAGAACCTATTCATCTTAAAGCTGACCGTTTGTACTCTTTGACCAACCTCTTATATTTCCCACACCTTCAGCCCCTAGCAACCAACATTCACCTCTCTGGTTCTTTGAGTTTTTAGATCCCATATATAAAAATGAGATCATATCATATTTGTCTTTCTCTCTCTGCCTGGTTTCACTTAACATAATGTCCTCATTTCATCTGTGCTCCTGCAAATGGCAGAATTTTCTTCTTTCTCATGGCTGAATAATATTTCATTATATATAACTAAATACACACACATACACATACACCGCATCAAAGGCGATAATGTTTTAGTGGTTCAGCTTTATCAAGTTTTTCAAAAACATTAAAAAATAGTTGTCGCTCTATTTTTTTACTCATATTCCACAAATTTATATATTACATTAAATAACATAATAAAAATAACAAACACAAAAGTCATAAGTAGGTTTCAGAGTAAACACAACTGACTCTTGACAAGCCAATAGCTGACTTAGTGGAAACAAATGAAGATCACAGGTTAATTGGACAAGTTGTTTAAGTAGTGGTTGATAAGAAAAGCTTAGACAATGTATGATATGCACAGAGGTATCATATATTCATTTACTTATTTATGGCTAATGTTTTTATATGTTGTACCCCTTTTTTATATAGATTAATTGATCATTACTGGGACCCATATTATTTACTGTCTTTAGATATTCCACATTATATTTTACATGTAACTGGTGCTTAATATGGCAATATGGCCAGATCATACAGACAGCTGATGTTGCTCTTGTATCTCCTCCATCCAAAGATGCTCTATTTTTTTTCAGTTATCAAAACCCAAATACATTTGCAATCTAACTTAAGTTCTTTCTGGTCTCATATACCTTCCATTTCACAGTGACCAACCCATTCAAATACAGCAAAACCTTGAACAACCTAGGTTCGAACTGCGTAAATCCACTTATACATGGATTGTTTTTTGATAAATATTTTAGAGTCCTGTAAATGTATTTTCCTTATGATTTTCTTAATAACATTATCTATACTCTAACTTGCTTTATTGTAAAAATACAGTATATAATATAGGTAACATACAAAATTTGTGTTGATTGACTTTATACTATCAGTCAGTTCAACAGTAGGCTGATAAATTTTAGGGAGTCAAGAGTTATACATGGCTTTTTAGTTACACAAGAGCATCAGTACCCCTCACTCCTGTGTTATTCAAAGATAAGCTGTATAACACTTGAAATATGCTATTTTGTACTGGCTTCCTAGTGATCCTTAGATAATATTAGCTCCCCATTAGATTATAAACTCCCTAAGAATGAAATTGTGTCTACAGTTCCTTGGAACCTCCTAGAATATAGCTTCTGTGATGGATGCCCTGTTGATAATCAACCACATGCCAATAGAGTAGCCCAAGGCAGCCACCTGTGGGGTTGATGGTACCAAGAAAAATGATTGTCCACATAAGACTGATGCCGGCAATAGGCAACGTAGTCAAAATGCCACAAGAAAGGGAATAAGAAAAATATACCACCCAGTGGTTCTATGACTTTAGATAAATTACATTTTTTCAGTGTTCCCATGGGTAGGTTGAGAGACTGGACTAGATCAGTGACTCTTCAAGTTTTGCATGTAATTTCTGAGAGCCTGTAGGCATCTGGACTGGTTGATCTGAAAGATATCTGATAACCAGGCTGGCTTCTAACATTGCCAGTGGTACTGTTTCTTCCCACCAAAATGAACCAGTGAGTCTCAATCACTTGAATAAGCTAATTGGGTTTTGAGTAGCCACTGCTAACTTCATTGTATCTGCCCATCAGAACCTCCTCGCTCCCAACCCACACCGCCCAAACACCTTACAAAAGCAGTTAATCTCCTGAAATGCCAAATTCCCAGCCCAACGCTATCCCACTATTTGGAAAAGTGCTGAAAATGTCCACCCCACTGGTGGCTGCCCATATGAATCTGGGATGGCAGCATATTCCTAGCTTACTTCTCGCCTCATGTCTTTTTGCTGATGAGGAAATTGGCAGGCTAGTGTTGCTATGGGGATTTGACTGGCAACTTTGTAGTCAGAATAGAATAATTTTCTTCAGTGGAGAAAGATAAAGCTATTGTTTGAGGATGATCTAAGACAATACTTTTGCCCGGTTATCTCTCTCTCAGCCTCACCTTTGCACTTTTGTACCTCAAGAGACTCTAAACACATTTAAATGCAAAGCCCATGACAAGATCAGAGGCAAAATGTTAAAGGTTTTGAACTGGTATTCAGTCCACATGAGCTTTGCTCTCTCACGTGATATCATGAAATTTAATGTTAATGATTTCAGTTTCTTACTCGCTTAAAATCCAGCCTTCTTTCCTGCATTAAATGAACAAATACAATATAATCTCCTTTTTGTGTGTGGGGGAAGGGGGCTGTATTTCCACTTGAAGATTGTTGTGGATATTTGCAGGCATTCCTGGATAAACAGTGGCATGTTCTGAGAGCAATTACATGGCATTTCCTCTATAAATGCCACAGGAAAAGCTTAGCAAAGGAGAACAAGAGAGTTTTATCTAAAGATCATATCTTTTCTGTCAACTTTTAGGTACTGCCGGTGGCTTTCCTCTGTGATGTGATTTTTGTTCTATTTTAAATTTGCAAATGTGTTTCTGTCCACTCACTGAGATTTTCTTTGATGACAAAGTTAGCTTACACAAGAAGTCCATCTTTAGGGAAAGGATATCAAGAAAGAGACATGACAAAGACCAAATATTGTATGACTTCACTCGTATGAGGACTTCAAGATACAAAACAGATGAACATAGGGGAAGGGAAGCAAAAATAATATAAAAACAGAGAGGGGGCAAAACATAAGAGACTTTTAACATGAAGAACAAACAGGCTTGCTGGAAGGGCTATGGGAGGGGGGATGGGCTAAATGGGTGAGGGGCATTAAAGAATCTACTGAAATAATTGTTGCACCATAGGCTATCTAACTTGGATGTAAATTTTAAAAATATATAAATTATTTTTTAAAAAAAGAAAGAGACATGAGCCCTGCTTCTTCCAGTGAGCATGTCCTGTGACCACTGCTTCTCTGAACAGATGAATTCTTATAAGACACGTGCCCCACAGACTACTTGCTTGAGGAAGCATCTTCTACTGGGCTTAAAGGCTCTGTTTGGTTTTTAATTCCTGCCAATGAAAAACTAAGCAAGCACACATTCAAGACATCCATGTATCATCTGGGCATCTCCTTTCTGCAAAATAAGTCTCTATTTCCTTCCCTGATAAGTTCTTAAAAAATAAACCTCAATCTTTTTGGCTTTCTGCTATCCTCTAAATATCTGGGAGCAGAGATATTTAACAATCCAACGACTGAGAAGTGGTCAGGAAGCAAGGTAAAGGATGGAGAGCAGCCTCTCAGCCACGATCACCCCAAGTTTGTATCCAGTATCAAAGATCTTCTCAATCCAACCCTTCCTCATCAACCCAACTTGGCCTCACCATTTATCAGCTGTGTGAACTTGGGCAGGTTACTCAATCATTTAATGCCTCAATTTCCTCTATCAATATGAGGGGAATAGGGTGTTTAATATTAATATCTCCTGCATAGATACTACGAACAGTGCTTGGTACGTCACAAGCACTTGATAGACAGTAACTATTGTAATTAGCTGATAACACAAAGCATCCAACTAATTAGCCTTCACACCATCCCTGGCCATGCACCACCATTCCCCAGTTTCATCTTGTAGTTCATACTACTTGGGATGCTCTCCTTTCTCCCTCCAGCTGGGAAGCCAGACAGAGCAGCGTTGTCCAGTAGAAATATGATGCAAGCCCTGGGTGAAAATTGAATTTTCTTAAAAAATCTTTTTAGTGTTTATTTAATTTTGAGAGAGAGATAGAGTGCAAGTGGGGAAGGGGCAGAGAGAGAGGGAGGCACAGAAGCCGAAGCAGGCTCCAGGCTCTGAGCTGTCAGCACAGAACCCAAGTTGGGGCTCAAGCTCATGACCTGCGAGATGCCAGCACTATGCTGAGGATATATCTCTCATTTAATTTTTATGAAAGTCCTCTTAGATAAGCACTTTTATTACCCCCATTTTACAGATGAGAAAATAGAGACCTAGAGAAGTTAAACAGCAGCTAGTAAGTAGTAGAGCAGGATTTGAGCGGCTCTGAACAACCCCAGAGTTTGGACCCTTACCCTCTGCATATTGCCTCCCAGGTGGGGGCTCTAAGTAAGGGCCTGCCTTCTCTATAGGATTCTTAGAAGAACGTGAGAGAAGTCAGCGAGTTGGCACAATTGTACAATTTTGTTAAGAGCAAGAATGACTGCGAACAGAATCTTCGTGGGTTTTCCCAAGGCAGTTCATACAATTAGTCACCCTATAAAACTTACATTTGTTTACTTTGTGAGCAGATTGTGAGTAGATGGAATCTGCCCTGCTGATCTCTGGGAATGGGGGCTGTTTGGGGAAGGCTTGTTTGGGAAACATCTGGAAGGCAAAGTCCTTGAAAATGAGCTCCTATGTGGGGATCTTTTCACCATAGTCAAGCCCATGCCGAGGAAAAGCAGATGATCTTTAAACAGTGTTTAAAACTGGCCCTAAAAATGATCTACTTGCTTTTATTGGCAGGGACTTAAAAATTATGAGCTATGATTTAAAATCAAGATGACTTTTAGATAGGAACTGTTAACTCATTTTTATAAGTATTGCTTCTAGAGTCCGAATGCTCGGAGTTTACATAGCCAGCAAGCTTCCCTTCTCTTTGCTCTTTCTGAATTACTGCTTCTTACTTTGTTTTGTTTTTTAATCAATAAAGACCAGATTTTGACAAGAGTTGGACCTTAATCCAAGAGCGGATCCAGATGGACTCCATGGTTATCAAGGGCCTTGATCCAGATACCAACTATCAGTTTGCCGTGAAGGCCATGAATCCCCACGGCCCCAGCCCCCGCAGCCGGCCCAGCGACACCATCAGGACATTCCGTGAGTACCACTGTCTGTCTGGAGGACAGACGTCTCTGCACTGCTGAGGTAGCCTTGCGAGGACCCGCCTGACTGGGGTTTCTTAGTGCCCTGCAGGAGGACAGCCTGGAATGAGGTTATCCCCAGCTTTTCCTGCTGTGTTTGTCCAGCACTTTTTAAGTTCGAGGCTCTCAACAGGGACAACAGGCTGTTTCTATGTACACGAGGTCAGCGGAAAGTTTAATTTTGCATATGATCCTTGGGGAGTTTGAGGTCAGTTTTCTTTCACAATCACAGAACAAATCACATACCAAGATGATGTGCAGCCTTCCCCCATCTCCGCCCTTTTCATCTTTTGAGAAAATGGGTTCATCTTAGGGTCATAGGCGAAAAGATAATGCTCAGACTCTTCAGGATTTGTGTTCACCTGCATAACCGAGGACACTCAAGTAAAATCAGTCCCTCTGAATGATGGTCAGGGAGAATCAAAGTCGCTGGTGTGTTGACATGTAGCTGTGGGTCTAGCCGGCTGATGGCGTAAGATCCTGTTTGTCATAGTGCCTCCCCGGGGGACTGGGGGAAGCTTGGGTCACTGTCTATCAGATCACCTGGGGACTTTGTGAAAAGTCAGATTCTGATTGTGGTCCAGGGTTTAAGAAATGCCCACATGACTCAAGCAAGAGCCACACTGATTACTTATACCACTTGCCAATGCTGGCTTAGGAATCTTAGTGTTTGGAACTAAGGCACCATCAGTATTTCCTACCTTCGATGATTCTTGAAATAACAACAATTATTCACCTATCACTCACCTTTGATTGGACCCTATGTCCTTTTCCAATATAAAACCCTAACACCAAGCAACAGTGAGACTCCTTCTCCTTTCTAAGTCTCCTACATCAATTACAAACCTATTCTGGAGTCAGACTGTCACATATGATTCCTGGCTCTGCTACCTATTAGCATGAATTAGGCAAGTTATTTAACCTCCCTGTGACTCAGTTTCTGCATCTTTAAAAGAGGATAATAAAATTATCTCTGAGAATGACAAACAAAAGCGTTTTATGTAAACTTAGAATACTGTGTAGTGAGGAGATCTCAGAGCTGAAATGTTGGTACTTTTTGTTTGAAAACTCTGTAATCTTTTCAGTTTTGACAATAAATTCCTTCAGGTTTGTGTCTAAAGATCCATGCTACCCCTGGATCCTCTTTACCCAGGAGACAAGCCTCAGAAAAGAAGAGCCTACCTAACACCCTCAGTTGCATTTCTATTGGCCAACACAGAGCCCTAATAATATCGGTTAGTCGATCTGAATAAACCCCTCCCCTGTCCTCACACGACACCCACATGGCTGACTCCCAAGGCCATGGCTGTTTCCAGAAATACAGATTCACCACATTCCACATCTGCTAGGATTCTGCCTTATCTAAAAGCAACCCTTACCCTAACCTTGAATTTCAGGGCTCCTTCCTTCAAATTGAATTGTTGGGGGCTATGGGACTGTGGTGAGGCCATCCCACACACATATGTTGCACACAACCCCTACATACCCACACACTCAAATACACACACATACACACCCATACACACATAAACACACACGTATACATACACATACCCAGACCTACACGCACACACACACACACATACACATATACATACTCAGACCTACGCATACTTATACACACACACTGGTACACACATGTATGCGCGCGCGCACACACACACACACACACACACAGAATAACTATGATTGCCCAACAATTGTTTCATTGTTTTTCTTTAGGATTTAGAAGCTAACACTCCCCAGTCATATGACAAGGAATGAAACTCTTTCTTTCTAGAAGAAATGTTAACGATTCTATTTCAAATTGATGAAGGGTCTCCTGCCACTCTTGCTGC
Source organism: Hyaena hyaena (assembly GCF_003009895.1). NCBI lineage: Eukaryota > Metazoa > Chordata > Mammalia > Carnivora > Hyaenidae > Hyaena > Hyaena hyaena. The sequence goes on from NW_024081849.1 coordinate 282,078, forward strand.
ACGAAGTCCAGACTATAATCTTTGGTTCACCTTTGTGGTGCATGGCCAAAATTGGGGCAGTTGTGACTGGGGCAGGCCCTGGGATCTGGCTATTGTGAAACACGCAGTTCATCTTTTTGTTTTATATATAGACTGAGGCAGGTGCACTGTGTGGTTGTACCCCGCCCCCATTCGCTTCCTCAACGCCCAACTCCTGTTTTGTGAGCTACCCATGCTCACTTCTTTCCCTCCATGCCTGCTAGTCTCCTTCTCCACAGAGACCAGGAAATAAAGGCCAAGACGTAACAACTTGTGCTGGCCCTGGCCGTGGGAATTGCCAGAGGGGACAAAAGTTGAGGCATCTTGTAAACTTTTGGTTTTTTTAAGCTGCAATACTGGTCCAGCCTTGCAGTTTCTGATAATTATTTTCCCATTTGTGAATTAAGTCAATTCACAAATTCACATGCTAAGGCATGTGAAATTGCCTCACAGACATGGGACGTTTCGTTACACTTGGTCTCCAATGTGAAATGAGACTGCATCATGGTAAATTAGCTGTGTGTAGGGGAAAAGGCTGATTCAATGAAAACTCTCAATTATGAAATATTCTTAATAAAATGTAACTGTTTCTCACATATGTATAGTTATTCCATTCAGGAAAATAGAAATAGAAATGATGAGATGGTTGGTTTCATGAATACATAAGAATGTGCTATGATTGGTATTTCAGTTAAGGTTTTTTTCCTCATGATTGCTTCAAATATTTTAGGGAACCCTGTATTCTGCCATATTCACACTTCTTATGTTGCTATTAGTTTAGATTATTAGTTTCCTAAGCCCATTTTTCCATATATCAAATTACCTAATTACCAAGTAGCATTTATCTGAATTAAAATAAATTCTCAATCTCAGAGCTACCACGGCGAAAACCACCTATACGCCAGGCACTGTGTGGCTGCACTGAGCATACTACCCAGGAAACCCCACGTCACTTCTCACAGAAACTCTGGGTTGGAGGAACGGTATCCCTTTGAATAGATTTTTAACAATTGAGTCTTTGAAAGGTTACATATTTTGCCAAGAATACTAATTGTAAAGGCAGGATTTGAACTCAAGCTTAGCTGACTGCGAAGTTACCTCCCTGAGCAAGATTCAAAAGGAAGGAGGTTCTTATTCTTTGAATGCCAAGTAGCATGAGAACGACACGGTCAGTGGTTAAATAAAATACCGGGAATAGTCCTTCTAGAATCTTTGGACTAAGAAAACTTGCCAGCACAGAACGAACCTATAGAATTTTTTTTTTTTAATTTTAAAACTTGTGAGGTCTATTGTACATACAAAAACGGGAATAAAACATTCATTCAGGCCTGAAATTCAGCTGGGCCTCTTCAGCATTTACAGCCCACGGCCCTTCTCATTGGTTGGACCCCAGCCAAGCCAGTTGTTACATATTTTGAAGGCTGCCCTGAGGGGGTTTGTGCAACCAGTATTTGTGCCTGTTGGGCGTTCCCCAGTCCTCCTCGCTCCTCCTCTTCTTCCTCACCTCGAGGTCCATCCCATGTGGATATTCTCCTGGTGTCTTACCTTCTTTGCTTCCTAAATGGTGAGCCACAGAACAGAGTGCTTACGTTGACTACTGAATTACAGAGTGCCCAGTGGGAATCCTTAGATCTCACCCTGGACACCACCACAGGCTGGGCCCCTCTGCTGCTGAATTTAGGCCTATACCCTCCTCCTTCCATAAGGACAGCTAGCACCACAGCTGTACTAACAACACATTGACTTCCTCTGAACCTATTAATGCCAGACCCTATTAGCAGCTTAACTGCTTCATGGGACAATGGGTAGATCTCAGGTGCCAGTGTGTGTCCTTAATGAATGCCAGGGCCCCGTATTTCCCTGACTTCCATCCGAGTGAGGAAGAGCAAGGGTTTGATGGCATCCCTAGAGTGTTGCCAGGTATGCCCCACTTCCACATCTTGCCTCAGCTCCAAGTTACAAGTAACACGGGAAGAAGATATTAAAGCGTTTCAGCATCCAGGTCCTCTAATGAAAAACCATCATTTTGGCAACCCTGAATAACAAGGATACTACCCTGTATTTATCTCCATCCTCTCACTGATGACTTTCCATACATATCAGGGCCTATACTGTTCCCCTGAGGAAATACAAAGACAAAGGTCACAGTCTGCCACTCCCTAAAATTTTTTTTTTCTTCAGGAAATACCAACAGCATTATAATTTGTCTGTTGTTCCATGGCATTCTTTTTTTCCTGTGATTGGTCTCATAAATTAGCCAGTCAGAACAGGGGACTCTTTGGAACCTCAAAGACACAGGTACACGTGTGCAGCTCTGTGGGATATGCATTCACCCCATCTGTTGGTCACTTATTTGCTGGGATCCAAGCTTCGCTTGGCTGAGGAGAGAAGGAGTACAAGAGGGCATGAGCTAGAAATAACAGACATGGTAGAAGGAAAAAACCATTTTTTTCTTTTTTTTCCCCCAAAGACAAATGAAATAAAATGAAAACTCACATGTTTGACCACTCTAGGGCTATATAAATTTCCCTGGGAATGGAACTTGGTCTTAACACCCTGAACCATTTGATTTCTCATGGTCTTTCTTCACTATTTAGAGAAAGAACCAATAATAAACTCTTCACTGAAGTAGACTGGGTGTCGTCAGGGAAGTCCCAATGGAAGGCGCCATTTTGTTCCTCACCAAAGTCATTTCACTCTTTCCTGCCTCAGGGCTTTTGCACCCACTGTTTGCTCTGCCTGGAAGTCTCTTTTCCAGATCTTTTCATGACCACCGCTGGCACTCCCATAGCTCAGTTGTCACTTCCTCAGACAGGCTTCACTAACCTTCATACTTACCTACCCCAGCCCCATTTCTTCTTTAGTTTCTCCAGAGCACATTCACTGCCTGAAACTTTTATTATCTATATCCCTCCTCCAGGATAAGCTTCCTTGCCCAATGTTGTGTTCCCAACACCTTGCACAAAGTCAGTGCTCAATAAATATTTATTGAGTACATGAATGACTGAATGTGACTTAGACAAGAGCCTGGGGGATGACATCAGTCCATGTGGTTCACAGGGAAAGTCCAACTCCAGAACTGCAATGTGTCACAAAAAAAGAAAAGTAAAGAGGGAGGGAGGAAGTAGGAAGGAAGAAAGAATGCAAAACTTGGGGGTTTAAGTTTAAGTTCAAGGCAATAAGGATGGAGAAGAGGCCTTTGAGAGAGATTCTGTTGATACAAAGAGCACAGTTTGCTAAGAAGGAGGTGAGGAAAGGAGAGATATTTTTTCTTTCTTTTTTTTTTTTTTTGATGTTTATTTACTTTTTTGAAAAAGAGAGAGAGAGAGACCATGAGCAGGGGAGGAGCAGAGAGAAAGGGAGACACAGAACCCAAAGCAGGCTCCAGGCTCTGAGCTGTCAGCACAGAGTCCAACATGGGGCTCAAACTCATGAGATCATTAGCTGAAGTCAGCCATTTAACTGACTGAGCCATCCACACACCCCAGGGAGAGACATTTTCTAACCAAGCCTGTGTTCACTCCTATGTTCTTTCTTGACCATTAGAATAAGCTTTAACATTTGTATGCTAAATTCGAGTACATTTTTCCTTTGCTTCTAGTAAGTCTAATTATAGTCTTAGCTCTTCAGAGATTACATAGGAAGATGTGAGATGTTCAGTCTGGCTTTGGTTTTCACTAGACTCTCCCCACCCCACCCAGTCCATTTTCTTTACCAGTTAGGAAAACACTCTCTTATACTGAGCTGAGACAACATACCCTGGCCCAAATCAATCAAATTTCTGTAGTAGATCTGATTTCATGATGTTCCCTATACCCACCCACCGCCCCACTCCCACCTTTCTGCCCTCTACCTTCCTGCTTACTCAGGCATTGCACCTCTGTTGGTTGTGTATCTGTTTATACCTTTATCATGTGAATGTCCATGACTGAATCTGATTTTGCTCATTTTGGGCCAGTGTCTTTTTTTTTAATGTTTATTTTTGGGAGAGAGATGGACAGAGTGCAAGCAGAGGAGGGGCAGAGATAGAGGGAGACATAAAATCTGAAAGAGGATCCAGGCTCTGAGCTGTCAGCACAGAGCCAGATGTGGGACTCAAAATCATGGGCTGCGAGATCATGACCTGAGCTGAAGGCAGTTGCTTAACAGACTGAGCCACCCAAGTGCCCCGGCCCTTGTCTTTAATTGCCTGATGGTCTCCCCAGAGACCTGCTTAGCATGCTAGAATTCCTTGGTACATGTTGTCACATACCTGGGCACAAAATAGACTTCCTTTATCCCCAGTCACTAGCAAGGGCTCCTGTTTGGTAGTAATGCCTTGAATTAGGAAAGCAAACGGGATGAAAGTTAGTGGTCTGTACTAGGGATGGGTAAGAAACAGGCAGGGACTGGAAGCAGTTTCTCCCCAAATCTCCATGACTTATATGTACATCTCCCTGCCTATTTTGGTCAGTTCCTATGAAAAGTCCTCACTAACCCTTGGAAGTTCCTCACTTCCTCCAAATACTGTACCTTTAGATGGAGCAAAATCTGTCAGGCATGCCTGGGTCAGAATACCAGAGAACCGTTCTTTTATTACCTTGCTATGAGAACTCTGGAAAGTCACTTAATCTCTCTGGGCCTCAGTGTCCTCATCTCTAAAATGGGTATAATAATGTCTGAGGTAGGTAATATTTTTTATTTCTCAAGATTATTTTGAGGAACCATATGTAAAACAGAGATTATGACACCTACCCCCTTCTCAAGACAAGGGGGCTGTTGGTATGCGTTTCCTCCATGCATAATTCCTGAAGGATGGTGTAACTGACCAGGTGATCGCTGACCTATATATTGATTTTCCTTTATGACTTCATGCCCTGAGTTCTGCTCCTGGGACTTGAGGGCATTAGAATGTCAGAATTCAGAAACAAAGGGTCAGGAACAAAACCGTCTTGACCAAAGTAGAAGAATAAAAGAGACTAAAAGAGTTAGTTCAAGTAGAATCATTAAGATGGGTTGGGTTGGTTGATTGGTTTTAAAAGACTGCAGATTTAAAAGACATCCAATAATTAAAACTATAAGGGACAATGAATATTGGTAACAAAATTTCATCATCTCTCTCACCACTCAAGCACATCCTGAATTCAGACAAAAAGAAAGAGCTTGCGATTATAATACTGGACCTCTAATTTTTGTTTGCTTGTTTTTAACCTCCCTGAAGTTAACAAATTATTTAGACAGAGATCAGCATATTTTTACGTAAAGGGCAAGGCAGTAAATATTTTAGGATTTTGGGGTTCACTTCTGCTTTTGTAGCATGAAAGCATCCATAGACAATAAAGAATGTGTGTGATTGTGTTCCAGTAAAACTTTAACAATGGGGGTGCCTGGGTGGCTCAGTTGGTTAAACATCTGACTTCATCTCAGGTCATGATCTCATGGTTTGTGGGTTAGAGCCCCATGACAGGCTCTGTGCTAACAGCTCAGAGCCTGGAGCCTTCTTTGGATTCTGTGTCTCCCTCTCTCCCTGCCCCTACCCTACTCATATTCTGTCTCTGCCTCTCTGTCTCTCTCTCTGTCTCAAATATGAATAAACATTAAAAAAAATTATTAACGGACATGGGAAATTGAATTTCGTATCATTTTCATGTGTTACAAAATATTTTTTAAGCTTTTTTTTCAACCCTTTAAAAAAGTAAAAAACATTTAACTTGTGTACTATTAAAAAGGATTAAGGAAGATAATTCTCAAGCATCCAGAGAACTGCAGAATGGGGCAGGAGGCAGGAAGCTTTTGCAGGATAAAGAATGAGGAGAAGAAAGAAAAACAGAGAATGAATAAGGAGGAAGGAGAAAAGTATAGAGTGCAGAATTGGATTGGCATTTGGGATTGGCTGACTGGATATACTGCAATTCTGGTTAAGAGGAACATTTATAAGGACATGAAAGATACCTGGGTTTCTGTTTACTGAGGTGGCCCCCTGGTAGAACTGGCTCCATCCTGAGCTTAGACCTTGATTTCCTCAGTATAAAAGCAGGCAGCTCAGGGCACCTAGGTGGTTCAGTCAGTGATGCGTTCAGCTTCGGCTCAGGTCATGGTCAAGCAAGTGCGTTCAAGCCCCACGTCACGCTCTGTGCTGACAGCTCAGAGTCTGGAGCCTGCTTTGGATTCTCTCTCTCTGCACCTCCCTCCCCTGCTCACTCTCTGTCTCTGTTTCTCAAAAATAAATAAACATTAAAAAAAATTAAAAAATAAAAACAGGCAGCTGAACCAGATTTGGCCAACGGGACATAATCAGCTGATCTCTGTGGTATATTTCTGGGGTTCCCCCCAAATTTTAAGGGGTCATCTTGAAAATTTGGGGAATTTTGTCTGTAGCAATTTTGTCAAACTTGGAAGGAATCATTTAGTGCCTGCTGATGACATTGTCTCCTTGAGGGAAATCCCTGCAATTTAATGTTCACATGAAAAGTGTGAAACAAATAGGAGCCCCCAAAAGCTTGCAACCTTGGTGGCAGGTGTGTGCCGCTCTCCAGGGAGAAAGAGAAAGCTGTTCTGCTGGGCATTACTTCCTGAGCTTGGGTTTGGCTTGTAAATTGGTGAGCTTCGTGGATTTGTAAATCTTTAGAATGTAAGATGGGGGGGAGGCGGGGAAGGGAGCAGGAGAAAGAACAAATCATTGGTTTCTCTCATAGCCCAGATAAAAATGCATTTTAAGTGTGCGGTTTGTGCATAAACATAACTTCAACCGTGATTTTACATTCAGGTGCCCTCCACAGTAATCGCTCCATTGATTTGCTGATGCCTCGATGCATGTAAATCTGAGTAGCGCTCATCTGCACAACTTTATTGGTTCTAAAGGGAATGATTCACTTTGCTGTTTAAATACCTGCTACCTATTAATTGTTCTTCTGAGGCCTTGGTACATCTTACATTACCATACATTCACTTATAATCACCACGCAGATATTTTAACCCCTCTGGCTAGCTCAGGAAGAAAGACTAAAATAAAGACTAAGAAAATATAATTTCCCCAAGAAAAGACACTCATGGTGCTCTGGTTTCTTTCTTTCTTTCTTTCTTTCTTCCTTTCTTTCTTTCTTTCTTTCTCTCTCTCTCTCTCTCTCTCTCTCTCTCTCTTCCTTCCTTCCTTCCTTCCTTCCTTCCTTCCTTCCTTCCTTCCTTCCTTCCTTCCTTCCTTCTTTCCTTCCTTCCTTCCTTTACATTGATTTATTATTGAGAGACAGAGAGAGATAGAGCATGAACACAGAAGGGGCAGAGGGAGGGGGCTCCATCCAGAGCCCGACACAGGGCTTGACTCACAAACTGTGAGATCATGACCTGAGCCGAAATCAGATGCTTAACTGACTGAGCCACCCAAGTGCCCCTCATGGTGCGCTGGTTCAAAGGTAGCACCTGTTCAGTGGGTCAGCTGCTATGTAGCGGTCACGCGGCGAGCAACCACATGCTGTTTATGATACTCGGGCCTCAACAAATTGTGAAACATTAATAGATTGAAGTCATATGCAAGTGTTCTTCCCTAGCTTTCCTTTTGTTTCCTTCTATTTCCTTATCACTCTCTTTGTTCTTTCTTTTCTGTTCATTATTTCATGGTTAATCTTTTTTATTCTGTCCTTCAGAGCCCTTCTTGTTTTGACACAATTCTCCGCTGGCATCATCTCTTAGAATCCAAATCCCTGAATCACGTAGGTCCTTTGATGAGACAGTAGGACCAAAATGGTGCTTTAGCACAGAGAGGGGGCACCTGAAATCAGATTGATGTAGTGACAGACTGTGGGCGGGGACACAGTGCGTGCTGGCTGAGTCTGGCAGGTCTCTTCTGATATACAACCAAATGTGAAAAAAATGTGTGCAAGTAAGAAACAGCCACGGGGGAAAAGATGACTTCTCTAATGATCTTGAGAGTCACCAGGCTCCTGGCAGGAAATGGGGGCACATACAGTTGGTTAATTTGAAGTGAGTTTAATGAAGGAATTTTTTGAAAAAGTTTGGGTGGATGTAAGGAAACCAAAAGAAGTCATTACCAGCCTCTGGAGACAGACAGGGAGAGCCATCAGAAGAGCCGTGACCTTTAGACATGCGCCCCGTGACAGCCTAGTGGAATGGAAGTTGGAGAACAAAGACGCTGACTTCTTTCCTCCCTCCTGCCACTCTCCTGCTGATGTCCCAGATGGTCAGATCCCAGCTGCAGCCTCCCAGGTCAGCCTCCCAGGCCCTGAGGCAGAGAGGAGAGGAGCAGAGGTACATGTTGGGAGACTGGAGGACGGACGGAAGGAATCCACCAAAAGAAGTAATAGTATCATCTCCTATCATTAGAGACTGGTGCCTTTTACATGGATTCCAAAAATATGGACTGTGGTTTGGTCTTTCTCTTACTGATTGAGAAAATGAACCTTACCTCATTCATCTTTGCCTTTTTAGAATTTTGCCTGGAAGAAAGGAGGTAGTCAGGTCTCACAGCCAAACTTTTGTTGACTGCAAGTTTATAAACTCAGAGTGGGCAAGGACAGTGTCCTTGTTTTGCACAGGAAGCAACTGAAGCCCAGAATGGTTCAACAGTCTTCTCAAGGTCACTTAGTTGCAGATCCTGATTAAGAGTGCACTTTGGGGACAAACTTGTTTTCAACTTGATTCCTAAAGTATGCGGGATTTCTTTTTCCTAAGGAATCCGTTCCCCCAATTTATTTGACGATATATCCATATACTCTTTCAAACAAATATTCAGTGCCCACAATGGCCAGGCACAGTTTCAGAGGCTGAGGATTCAGCAGTCAACAAAATAGACAAAAAGAATCCTTGACCTTGCAGAACTTACATTCTAGTCAAGGAAGACAGACAGTGAACAGATCAATTAAAAAATGTAGGTAGTATGTCAGATGGGGATAAGGGCTATGGCGAAATATAAAACAGAGAAGGGAATAGGTAGCCAGAGAAAGCCTCCTGAGAAGGTAACATTTGAGTAAGAAGGATGGGGTGAACTTTCTGGATATATGTACCTGGACCAATAGATAGATCTATCTATTATCTATCTATCTATCTATCTATCTATCTATCTATCTATCTATCTGTCAACCAATTGATCTACTATCTAATCTATCCATTCATCCACCTGGAGGAAGAATGCTCCAGGCAAATTCCAAAGCCCCAAAGCAGGAGCATCCTGGGGTGTTCAGGGAAGAACAAGGAGGCAGTGTGGCTGGGTGGGGAGGAACCTGGAAGGAGGTGAGGTAAGAAGGGGTAGGGAGTCATGGTAAAGATTGATTAGGACCTTGGAGGCCATTGGAAGTCATTTGATTTTTCTTTTCCTGGGAGAGAGATGGGAAGACTGGGAGTGTCTCCTTAGTTAGGTTTCAATGAAGCCACTCTTACCAGTGTGTGAAAGGACTGTAGAGGGTCTAGAGTAAGCACAGTGAGACCAATCAAGACAACCCTTGCAATAATTCTGAAGCAGAAGCAGCATTTTGTGTTGTCTATTTAAAGACAGGTAATCCATACCTATTATTAGAAAAGGTTACTATACTTATTACCTTTTAAAGAAAAGGTAATCCATACTTATTATTAGGAAAAAAAACATTGAAACAACATTAAGTATGTAAAAAAAATCAAAATGAAAATTATATCTAATCTCAGTATCCAGGCATAACAACTATTAACATATTGGTATATAATTTTCCAGGGTTGTTTTTTTAAAATCCAATACTAAAATCTTCATACATAGAATTTTTATGTGTAACAAAATGCTATACGCATCTTTAAATATCAACAAGTGTAGATCTACATCATTAATTTTAATAACCATAGTGTATTCCATTGTAAAGCTCTACTACATTTATTTAATTCTCTATTGATGGCCACTTAGATTGTTTCACTATAATATACAAACCCGGGCTTCCTGATTATGTTCTTACTTAGTTTTTAACTTGTCTAGGTTTCTGTTTCCCCTTTTGACATTGCTGTAAAGCGCAGTGGGTCAGGACTGTTATCCCTTCATTTATTGATGGATTCACTAATGTTGCAGCCAATTGGTAATATGGATGGCATTTGAAACCTAAGACTCTCACCTGTTTTTCTGACTAATAGTGAATATTTTGATAGGTAATGTACATAGGGAAGCACATTGTTCATACACACTTTTAAGACAAAACTATTTTTCAAAAGGAAAAAAATCATCTGCCTTAAAGCTCAGGTCTCATATTGGAATTTTTGTTTCCGGCTCCCTTACCCTCACTTGGATGGAGAGCTAGACATCTGCCAGAGATCAAGGAATAGTGCTGCCACCTTATCGGAACCCCAGTATTTAACCTACCATATTTAAAAATGTAACTGTATGTCTTTTCTGGCCCAGTGAAATATTGCTCCCATCAGTCATATGGTCATAAAGGAATTTCAAAGGCCACATATCCAAAGGATCACAAGCACTGGGGAATAACCAGCAACTGCTCCTAAGGAGGCAGTAGGAAGACACCCAGCAGATGGCAATAGTTCACAAGTCATCCAGCAGATGGCAGTAATTCACAGACTTTCAGAACTGGAAGAGAGTTTGGAATCCGTTTGGTGTCACCTGAAATGGCTGAGATGAGGGTAACACAGAGAAGTTCCCTTCTGTTGCCCTACATGATTGGGTTCTCCCATGGTTAACTAGTCACAACCAAAATGGGAGAGGGCAACTCGTTTTAGATTTTAATATCTGCAGTCAAAAGAAAAGTTTGCAAGCAGAAACTGAAATCTCCAGAGATCTGAGTCCTTAATAACATCCTGCTGATAATCAATGCTAAGTCCTCAGGGTACCAAGAACCAATAGAATGACTTTCTAAAATAAAAGGAAATAAAGGGCCATCAAATTCAGAAAGAATTAGAACAACGAAAATTACAGGAGTGAGAGATAAGAAAAGCTATAAACAACTTGAAGTCAGGCTTTTTTTGATCTTGGTTTTGTTTTGCTTCATACATCACTACGTTAATCTGGAAAATGTCTCGAGGCTGCTGGAGGAAGTAAAGAATTTAGTTGCTGAATATACAGTGATTATTTCACTTGTTTAAAATTCTTTTGCCAATCCATTTATAAAGTATACATTTAATGCTTGTAATATACCAGGCAAATTCTGGGTGCTGGGGTCTAGCAGTCAATAAAACAGATGATCCCTGCCCTCATTGAGCTTATATGTGGGAGAGCCAGTCTCAGAAAGTAAGTAGATAATAAAATAAATATTTATGATATTACATAAATAATATGTCTTTTTAAAATATTTATTTTTGAAAGAGAGAGAAGTGTGAGAGGAGGGCAGGGGCAGAGAGAGGGAGACAGAGAATCCCAAGCTGACAGCACAGAGCCAGATGTGAGGCTCAAACCCACAAATTCTGAGATCATGACCTGAGCTAAAATCAAGAGTCAGGCACTTAACCAACTGATCCACCCAGGTGCCCCAGTGATATGTCTTTAATGATGAGTAAAGAGAAAGAGTAAGAAGGCATAGAGGATAGTGGGAACTGCTGTTTGGAATAAGCTATAAAAAGAGAGATTTAAGCAGAGTCCCTCCATGGAGAGGGAGTAGCAAATGCAAAGATCCTGGGGTGATGACAGGCTCAGGATACTCTAGGGGTAGTAAGGAGGCTCCTTTGGGAGCGACATGGTGAGTGAGAAGAATGACAGGAAATGAAGTCAAAAAGGTAGCCAGAGGCCAAGGGTCAAACACTGTGGGTCCTGGTGAAGACTGGGTTTTATTCTAAATTAGATGCAAAGCTCTTGAAGTGTTTTGAGCGAATGATGTGATCTGACCTACATTTTAAACAGGATCATTGTGGCCATGGTGTGGAAATCAACAGAAACAAAGGGAGACCAATAGACAGGCAATTCTATAGCTTTAAGGAGAATATACATGAAAAGGAAAGGTAGAGAGCCAAACCAAATCATGGAATTTTGGAACTAGCAAGTAGGTTAAGGACCTAGCCAAACTTCCTGTCTTTTGATAAGGAACTGAAAAGTCACCAGATTAAGGAACTAATTCCAGGCCCCAGTTAGTGGCCATGAGTGTTAGGTTCATGGGACTTCTGGCCAGTGCTCTTTTCATTTCCTCCCCACCTCTCTGCTGCAAAGACCCCACTTGCATGCATGGTCAGGCCCTTCCATGTGAGAGCAGAGTCGCTTCTTGCCACCTACACTTAATTTCCTGTATCTCCTATATATTTGTAGCTTCTTTTCAGAGCGAGGGGACTGTTGATTCTGTGGTCCCAGTGGAAACTTTCTGCAAGAGTCTCTGGAGATGCTTCTTTTGTTGCACGGCTCTACTTCTTTCAACCAGAAGTCCTGGGATTCCTTCTCCCCTCTCGGTGCTTCCAAGAACAGCTCCTGATCCTGAACACTTGCTGTGCCCTGGTGCACACTGCACTAGCCACATTCGTGCAAACCCTCTGGTTAGACTGAAGATGTTGTGTGTAGTCAGAAGGTGGCCCATAGCGACCTGAAGCTTTGGAGGTCTGTATCCCCAGACCGTCTATTGCAGTAGACTCCTGCAAGATCTTTTTTTTTTTTATTTTAATGTTTTATTTATTTCTGAGAGAGAGAGAGAGAGAGAGACAGCATGAGCAGGGGAGGGTCAGCGAGAGGGAGATGCAGAATCCAAAGCAGGCTCCAGGCTCTGAGCTGGCTGTCAGCACAGAGCCCGACACGGGGCTCAAACCCACAAACCGCGAGATCGTGACCTGAGCTGAAGTTGGACTCTTAACCGACTGAGCCATCCAGGCGCCCCCTGCAAGATCTTTGCGTCAGGTCTGTCTTATGCATTTCTTAAAGGCTTCCTGAATGCTCAGCATTATATTTGGGCATCATAGAGTAGCAGTCCTCGATGAGGGATAATTTTGCTCCCCAAGGGGAAGATGGAAAAGTCTGGAGGCATTTTTAGCTGTTACAATGGGGGAAGGTGCTACTGGCATCTCGTGGGTATTAACCAGGGATGCTGCTAAGAATCCTACAATGCACAGGACAGGCCTCCACAACAAGCAGCGATCCATCCAAAATGTTGATAATGCTAAAGTTGAGAAACCCTACTGTAAGATAAAAATAAAATTAGAAAATCTAACCCTTGTTCAAAATAAAATGGCTATCAGACGAGAAAAATTAACCAGCATTCAAAAATATCAACTAGAGTGAAGGATTTGTCAAACTTTTTTGGACTGAAACCCACAGTAAGAATATGCAATTTTCATGGCAGCCCAACACACACAAATATAACTATATGTGTGTGTGGGTGTGTGTGTGTGTGCATGCGTGCGCACACACACACACATACGCAAATGTGCACTCGGAAATGTCTCATAGGAGAATACTCCCTCACACTAAATGCAGAGCTTTATATTTTTATACCATTTGGTTCCATTTAAAAGAATGTGGTCACAGTCCCACTGAATTATTTTTTCCTGTTCACTAATGTGTTTGAAATCTGCAGTTTGAATAATAGTGAATAAAATATGTAAGAAAATTGAAAACAGTTTTCATGTAAATACATAAGAGCACTGAAGGACATGAAGTCAGGGTGTATTCTGTATAGAAGTAACCGAAAGGATCAGCCATTAATTTCACAAATAGTTATTGTTGCCAAACCTTTTTCAAAGAGAATTAAGCCAGTTATTGCCTTCCTGGGCTTCATGATCCAGTCGAGTGAACAGACTATCATACAACTACCTGTATAGTCACGCTCAGTGTACAGAACACACTCGGCAGCTCAGAGAAGGAACAGTGATTGACTTCATGGATCAGGAAGCTGGCAGGTGGATTGGTGAAGGTTCCCCAGTAAGGTGACATTAGGGATGGCTGAGTGGGATTTCTCCAAAGGGACAGGGGATGAGGAACAAGAGAACCCAGGTAGAAGGTTTTCTGGGTTGGGTGTTGAGGGAGATCTTTGAAGATGTTCATGAGGCCACAAGATATGGGAGCACAAAGGCAGAACATGGAAATCCATGCTGGACCCCTGCACCGAGCTAATGTAAAACCACTCCAATTAACATGTTACTGTCTCCTACTCTTCCTGTTCATAGGATAAACACTATACTCCTTAGCCTGACCTTTACAATCTTTCATAATCCAGCCCCAGCTAACTTTTCTTGCCTTATTGCTTCTGACAATAATAGCGTGAGCCCTCCACCCCAGTAGATGGTATACATGGTATACCAGCTGTACCCACTCTTTCTAGAAGTCTATGTGTTCTTCCACATACTCCTCTTTTCTTGCTCAGCAGATTCCAACTAGATGATAATTTCTCAAGGTGCGGATTTCAAACATGGAAAATGGAAATTCTTCCATAGGAAGCATGGTGATGGTTCCATTTGTTATTCAGACAGTGAATTCTCAGAATTAGCATTTCATGATTTTCTCCCTGATGGAGAATGGCTTGTGAGGCTCCAGTGCTTGGAAACCCTCAGCTGAGCTCCTGGCTTCTCCTCTCTCTGTGTCTTGGTTTAATCAATATGCCAATATCTATTTGAAAGTGAGAACAAATTACTCTTGTTTCCATTTATTTTGTAAAAAGTTTCTTGGGCACAACTGGATCCATGACCCAGAGAGAGTTTAGCTTGCTCCTGTCACAGACTCTCTGTGGAGTTTTTAATCAATTGTTAGAGAAGATTGTGGGTCAGGATAAGGATTTAAGCCAGACTCCCTTCCCTGATTTCAGACTGGTTCTACTCCTATGATGATATTCACAATGTAGGAGTTGTTTTCTTATGACATGGTATGACAGCATACCATGGGGCCCTCCCTATCTTAATTCTTATCACCACTGGTCTCTATTGTAACTCATCAGTAAGGACTACAGTCTACTAGAGCCATGCAAGCTTTTGGAATGTGAGTTCACTCAAGACATTTGAATGCATTTTTAAATCACTCTTATTTTGCCAATGCACAAAAAATCATTTGAGGCAGTTTGTATACACACCCATACACACATACATTCACATACCATAATTAAAAATACATGTGATAAGATGATCAAAAACCAAATCAGAAATACAAATATAAATTTATGAGGTGAGACAGTCACTAAAGTCCTATGTGCCACCAAACTCTAAACTTATTAGCAAAGACCAAGAAAAGATCAAGGTTTTATAGAACTCTCAGTATCTGACTAAAGGATGCAATTCAGTGAAAATATTTTTTTTTCTGGATACAGCTGTAGGAAGAAATTACCAAATGAATCATTATATAAAGAATATTGAGGGGTGCCTGGGTGGTTCAGTCAGTTAAGTGTCTGACTCTTTATTTTGACTCAGGTCATATGATCTTATGGTTTGTGAGATTGAACTGGACTGACAGTGTGGAACCTCCTTCGAATTTTCTCTCTCTTTCTCTCTCTCTTTCTCTGCCCCCCCTCTGCTCATGCTCTCTCTCTGGTGCTCTCTCTCTCAAAATAAATAAACTAAAAAAAATAATATTGAGCATTATAATACTGACCTTAATAGTGATTTAATGACTGAAGAAATCTTTTCTGTATAGCTAGATTTTTACTGATCCTCATTAAAAATTGGGCTGCAGTTGAGTCATGGCATTTCTCTAGGGATAATCAAACTTCACAGAAGTAAAACCCTTAGAAAATTAGAAGCATTGATGGTTAATATGCTTTCAGAATTATTCACCAAATTCTTCATGTATATTTTAAGACCAGCACTGAATACATACTGTTATTGAATACTGAAATTTTTCCTTTAAACTGCAGTTCAAAGGGATATTTCAAAAGTGTCTTAATTCCTTTTAGTTCAGACACTCTCTGTAGGTGGTAGAACTTCCTTTGCCTTCCTAACCTGTCTGTATGAATCCAATCTAGATAAGTCACCTCATGAACCATGTATTTCAGCCTCAGGTTATTTCTTTACTTCCCCAACTTCTTGTCTACACGGAAATGACCCTCCTGATTCCTATGGGTTTTCTTTATGCTTTAGAAATCTCGTCAATTTGTGTCTAGGTACAAGTCTTTTCATTTTAGCAGCAATATTAGCTCTTTCAGATCTTGGTGTCTTTTTTTTTCCAGCTCAGACAAGTTTTTTTTTTTGTTTTTTTTTTTGTTTTATGTTTTTGATTCACATTTCTGCTTCCATTATTCTGGTAAATAGTAAAGAAATACCCATTATCTCTTGGTTTGGTGCTTGTCTTCTATATCCACATCCACATGTATTATTTTCTCTCCTATTTTTTCCATCCTTCTGGGAAAATTTCTCAGGTTCACCC
Organism: Hyaena hyaena; assembly: GCF_003009895.1. Taxonomy (NCBI): domain Eukaryota; kingdom Metazoa; phylum Chordata; class Mammalia; order Carnivora; family Hyaenidae; genus Hyaena; species Hyaena hyaena. Next base: position 298,309 of record NW_024081849.1, read on the forward strand.
CCACATCACTAATTCAAGCTTCTACAGCATGAAGTTTTGTCTTTGCTATCTTAGGTGTGGCTTTTCATTCTCTTAATAAAATTCTGCCTCTGTTACATTGCTTCCTTTTTCTTATGAACAATTTCAAACATAGTGAAAAATATAAGGAACACCTCTGTATCCATGACCCAGCTTTGTCAAATCTGAACAGTTGCCATATTTTCTTCAGTGTTACAAATATAAAACATCACAGATACAGGGGCAGTCCATACACTGTCTCTAGTACCTTCCCAACACCAGCCTCCTGTCTTCTCCTTAGAGATACATTTGCATTGTGTTATGATTTCCCTTCATGTTTAATCAGTATACTAATATGTGTATATTTATTTATACACTATGTGGTATTGTTTTGAGTGTTTCTACATTCCTTATAAGTGCAATGACATGCAGGTACCCTCTGGTGGTGAATTTGTCTTTACGACGTTATGTTTTTGACTCTCATGCAAGCTGAATTGTAAAGCTGTAATTCATGCAACTTTACTGCTGTATAATGTTCCACCACATAAATACACTATAGTTTTTTTTAGCAGTTACTTTGATTTTAGACATTTAAATGTCTAAAATTCAAGTCCCTTTTTGTCATTAAAAACAATGTTCCAATGAGCAATTTCATATATGTTTCCTTGAGTGTGTGTAAAAGAGCTTTTCCTGAGCATGTGCTTACAAATGAAATTGCTGAGCTGTGCATGTGTATCTTCAACTCTGTCACCTGGTAGAAAATTGGTCCTCAGGGTGTTTGCAGTTATCTCCACCCCCTGGGGAGTGTGTTCAAACCCCTTCTTGCTGTAGATCCTTGCCAGTAGTTGGTATTATCAGACTTTTAAATAGGATCAGTCTAATGGAGGTGAAATATGTCATTATTGTTTTGATTTCCATTTTTCCATTTCTAGTGTATATATATCTTTACATAGTATGTATTGATAAGCATTAATATATACATTTAAATACTAATCCTTAGTAATATGTGTTGCAAATATCTTCTGCTAGTCCGTGACTTATCTTTCACTTCACTTATAATATCAATTAGTAAACAGGATTATTTTCTTCAATGCAGTTAAATATCTCAATTTTTCTTTTATGATTTATGCTTTCTGTGTTTTTTTCACTACTTCCTTTTTCCAATGTCATTAAGCAAAATTTTGTTTATCCTATAAATTTGAAAATTTTGCTTTTCATATTTGATCTCAGTCTACCTGAAATTTACATTTAGGTATGGAGAAGTAGGAGCCTAACTTAATATTTTTTTAATATCGATAACCAGTTGCCCCAGCACCAATTGTTGAGTCATTCATTAATCCTTTTCCCTATTGATTTGTAATGGTATCTTTCGGATGTATCAGCTCCATACATTTGTGGATCTGTTTCTGAATTCTGTAGTCTATTTCTCCATTCCTACCTCAATATAATACTGTCTTAATGTCTACAGCTTTATAAAATTATGTTATCTGGAAGGTAATTCTATTTAACCTCATTCTTCTTCAAAATTGCCCTGTCTTTTCTTGACCTTTACTCTTCAATATAAATTTTGGAATCAGTTTTTCAATTCCATGAAAATTGAGATTTTAAAAATCAGAATTATGTTGAATTCTATATTGAATTTATAAATTGATTCAGGAGGAGTTGTCACCTTTATGATATAGAATCATCCATGTTCTGTCTTATCCATTTATTTGGATCTTTCCAAAGTCTTTAAGTGAGCTTTGTCGCACCCTCTAGTCTCTTCTAGTTGGAAGGCAGCTTGAAACTAGTTTAATCTGTGGATCTTTATTTCTTTCTCTTCCTTCCTTCCTTCCTTCCTTCCTTCCTTCCTTCCTTCCTTCCTTCCTTCCTTCTTTCCTTTCTCTCTCCCTCTCTTTCTTTCTTTCTTTCTTTCTTTCTTTCTTTCTTTCTTTCTTTCTTTCTTTCTGTAGTCAGTTTTCTTTCCATGCACTTTTCCCATGTCATTTTTTATTTTTTAAAAAGGTCTTATTTATTTGAGAGATACAGAAAGACAGAGTGTGACCAGGGGAGGTACAGGGAGAAAGGGAGACACAGAATCCAAAGCAGGCATCAGGCTCTGAGCTGTCAGCACAGAACCCGATAAGGGACTTGAACTCACCAACTGAGCCATCCAGGTGCCCCGCTGGTGTACTTTTGAAAAGAATGTGTATGCTCATATTTTGGTGTCCAGGGTTCTATATATGTCCACTTGATCAAGCTTTATAATATCATTGTTCAAATCATCTGTATTGTCAGCTTGATCTATCAGTTACTGAGAGAGACACACTAAAATTTTCGCACCATATCGCCCTGTACCTCAATCTTTTTCTCAATGTATCTGTGAGGTTGTAATATTAGATACATAGAAGGTTAGGATCATGTTATATTCCTGGTGGTTGCTGTAATCATTATTCAGCAGCCACTTTTAGCATTAATGACGTTGCTTCTTTTTCCCTGAAACTTTATGTTGCCTAATAATAATATAGTAATAATATAGAACACTAGCTTCCTTTTAGCTATTGCTTGAAACATCTATTACATCTTTTTTTACTTTTGATCTCTCTGTGTCTTATGTTGTAGGTACTTTCTGGAAACAATATACAGATTAACTTTTTAAAAATCCAATCTGACAAGCTCTGTCCTTCAAATGACAAGGATTTTATTTATTTATTTTTACAGTTATTGTAAGTGTTAACATGTTTTGTTTATTTCTACCATTTTATTTTGTGTTCTTTACTCTGTTTTTTTCCTCTTTTGGTGATGGGGGAGAAACTTTGTCTTTGCTTCCTTCCTGTTTTCCATAGGATTGACTATTTTTTTCTAAGCTCCCCACCTTTCCCCTCAATTGGGATGAATTATGCATTCTTTTATTTACCATCCATAAATTGTTAACTTTCAAACTTTTATAGTCTCAAGTTAATGAGCATCTTTTATCCTCATAAACAATAAAAGGACCTTGGCATCCTCAATCTAAGTGAATTCTATCTTGTCTTGCATGTTCTCTTTCAGTATTTTTGTTCTACCCAATAGCCACAGGTTAGGCTTTTTTTTTAAAGTAACACTTCTTTAGATTTATCCAAATGCTTACCAGTTTCTCTGCCCACTACTCTTTGCATCTTATTCTTTACTTCATCTTCCTAAAGTATACTGTTCCATAAATCCTTGAGGGTATGTTAGTGATAAACTCTCTCTAACTTTGTGATTGAATCTCTGTTTCATTGTTGAGAAACCATTTAATTCCATATAAAATTCTCTCTCACTCTCAACTTCTCTACATCATTTTCATCAACACACGTATGCCATACTCACAGAAAAGACTCCCTTGACCCCACAACTCTGCCCCTACCATTGCATTTCTCTGCTTTCCTTCAAGCCAGAGTTACTGTGTTGTCCATATTCACAGTTACCTTCCCCACTTTTTTTGTTTTTTGTTTTTGTTTTTTTTACAAATAGTTTATTGTCAGGTTGGTTTCCATATAACACCCAGTGCTCATCCGCACAAGTGCCCCCCTCCATGCCCCTCTCCCCCCTCCCCCCACACCCATCAGTCCTCAGCTTGTTCTCAGCATTCAAGAGTCTCTCATGGTTTGCCTCTCTCCCTTTCCCCCACCATCTCCCCCCTTCTTCTCCCCCTTGGTCCTCCGTCAAGTTCCTCCTAATCCTCCTATACGTGCACACATATGATATTTGTCCTTCTCTGCCTGACTTATTTCGCTCAGCATAACACCCTCAAGGTCCATCCATGTTGCTACACATGGCCAGATTTCATTGTTTCTCATTGCCATGTAGTATTCCATGGTATAGATAAACCACATCTTCTTGATCCATTCATCCGTTGATGGACACTTAGGCTCTTTCCATGTTTTAGCTATTGTGGAGAGTGCTGCTATGAACATTCCTCCCCCACTTTTTTTTTTTTTTACCTCTATTCACTGTTCAGCCAACTCCAACCTGCCTTTATCCCCATGCTCATGTGAAGAGGGCCAATGACCTCCATTCTTCCAAACATAATGTCATCCCATGAACATAGCACACACCATTAAGTTGAAAAGAATTTTAAAAAATAATGAACATTTGTAATACATCTGACTACTTTCTAAGGATAAATTTCTAATAGAATTACAAAATTGGATAACTCAAATGCTTGATATATACTGCCACAATATCCCACAGAAAGAGAGAAAAGGAGAGAGAGGGAGAAGAAGAGAAAGATCTCACTTTGTAAGCCATATCCTCCTGACGCTGTGGACAGTAGTTTGCCATCAATAACTGACAATTGCTACTAAAGTCCCAGTAAAAATGACAGACTAGACACTTAGAGCATTGGCATTGACCAGATTAAAATTGCAGTCTTTCAAAAAACACATTTATTTTGCATTTACTGTGTGCAGAGCACACTGCAAGATTTGGTTCTTGCAGAGAACATTCACTCATTCACTCGTTCTCTTATCTAACAAATCCATATTGAGTGCCTGCTGTATATATAACACTGAATTCTTAATGCCAGCCACCATTTTAGCTGTTTAGAAATGTTCTCATTGCCTGTCTGAACAGTACACTCCCCTTTCCTCCCTGAGTCCCGAGGTATCACCATAGAATGTGGTCAGTGAATTATTATTCATGATTCTTTGAAGGCACAAAGATTCCAAGTCTGAAATTTGTAGCTCAGCATGATGGAAATATGGCCTTGGGTTTCCCTGCTGTGTTCCCAGCCACCTCTTGCGTTATGCTTTGCCTGTGTATCTCCTCCATCAGTGGGTAGCAGAGAAGTTGGTGCCTAACATCTTGGTTTCTGGCTATTTGCTTAACTTCCCACAGCCCCATTATTTGTAGAAAGGGAGGCTCCAAGGGAGAAAGATACAGTGGCTTGTTCTCGGTTGACTGGTTTATGTTCTTCAAAAGGCGATGCCCACAGGGAGTATGCACAGTTGGTGCATCCTCTGTGTGTGTGCGCATAAAGATAAAGGAGTCAGAGAAGCTTTGAGATGAGGGCTCTAGTGGTCACTTCGTGCCGGGCGTATCGTCCTGAGCTACAGTCAGATGAGAGAGTCATGAAGCATGAGCAGAAAAGCCTGAACACGTCTGCCTATGGCTGGCACTCAGAGCAGCTCTCTCCCAAAACCCCACTCCTACCACTGTAGAAAAATACCCTGGATTAGTTAGATCCATTCAAATTGGAGGAAAACATTCAGGCAGATTTTTGGGGAAAAGGAAGGAGCAAGGAAAACCATTCAGTGTCCTTGCAGTCCCTCTGAATCCCTGTGCTGCTGAGGCTGATGTTGAACAGGCTGATTTTATGCAGAACCAGAAGTCTCTCCCAATCACCTTCAGGATCACAGGAGAGTGCTTGTGTCCCCCACCCCAACCCCTCAGCATGCGCATGGTCGGTGGGTACATTTCCCAAGGAGAGGGTGTAATCGTGTCATTGGATCCCCATCCATTTCAGTTAGGAATGCACTGAAACTCCAGCCATCACAGCCACCTTCACTGCCAAAGGCAATATAGTAGAAAGGAATGTTCCAATAGACTTCCATTTGCACCTTACAGACCCAAACTCCCAAACAACCTAGATGCAAAGGAGGCTCAGAAATACAATGTTTAGCTCCTATAGTACCTGCAGGGAAGCGGTAAGGGAGGAAGGATTAAGGATGAAATACCTGCCCTGCCCTCTGATATGAAGCTTCCTTTTGGTAGATTTTCACATGAGGCCCTCAGAGATGGCCGGTCTGGATATGGTGGTCTTAGGCTCAGGCATAGGTCCCAGTTCCATCATTTTCAGCAGAAGTGGCAGGACTAACTTCCTATAGCCCAAGCCAAAGTCACTTAATGCAGAAGAGCCACTTTAAAGACCAACCCCGGAAGGGGTTCAGGACATGGATTATTTTCCAGGAAATTCTGTAGAATGATTTCTTTAAGATCTCAGAATTATCGACAGCTTCTAAACTCTTTATGTGGGGTCCTCTTATCCCTAGACTTTTGCCCTTTAAGAATCCAGATGAATGCCACTGTCATATATTTTTATTCTGCCTAAATTATTTCAGAAGTTCACTCTTTTTATTTCTTACACATTTTATAAGTGTCTACAATGTGCCAGAGAGTGAGTGAGGTTTTGGTGTTAAAGTAGAAAACAATATGGACAGTATTGCCTCCTTCAAGGCACTTTCAATCTATTGGAAGAGTCACATTTATGAAATCATTCGACAAATAAATATGTAATCAGAAGTCAATAATGCTATAAAAAAGGGCAGAACCATGACAGTATATAGGAAGGGAAACTGACCTTATCTAGGGTACGGAGAAAACATCTCTAAGAAAGTGATTTTGAGCAGATATAAGAATTAAAGAGGCTAAAGATGGGCAGTGAGGGTAAGATTTCCAAGCATAGGGAATAGCATGTCCAAAAACCCCGAGGCAGGAGAAAGCATGATGTGCCTCTGAAATGAAAGAAGAACCAATATTCTTTCTGGATGGAGCAGGATGAGAAGGAATAAATTGGTGTGGGATGGGGCTTGAACTAGAGTAGCAAAAGAGTCTCTGAAGCCACAAAGGCCACAGGTCTGACCTGTCATTTTTCCATCCAACCAGCCGAATCTTAAATATTTGTACTGGAGGCAATGAGCTAGTTTATGTACATGACACATTGCGTCATAGGGACCCTTTACCTCCAATCATTCATGTTTGGGTGAGTGTTAGGGTTTTGAGGTTGCCCAGTTAACAACACTTTTCCCCTTTGTCCATTTTCTGAACCAACTGAGAAATAAGACAGCAGAGTCAGCAGATAAAGAATCATATTTCCATCCTTATTTCTGATAAAGGCCGGGCAGAGAACATAGCTTACTCTAAGGTACGAAGTGGGTTTGTGGACTCCCCTTTGACTAGAGAAGAGCCCACTTGAAGGAAAGCTTGCATTTGCAAGGAAGTCACACCTGCCCAGGTCACTGCTGTCTGCTTTCCTAAGTTGAGAAAGAAGGTGGGAGGGACCAAATTTGCCCCCAGCTCCTCCTCCTCTACCCCAGGTCGTTGGTGGATTAGCTTCACTCAGTTCAGAAATGTGTACCACATGCTTCCATCCGGCGACCAGGCTACTGTCTCTAATTCTGTAGCAAGGAAAGGGGTTGGACAAGAATCTAATAGTATTTTGAGAAACTCTCTTCGCATGATTACAGTTTCAGGAGTGGGGAAATAAGTGTTCCTCTCTCATCTGTTGCCAAGGGCTGCTAAGAGAAGGGACTACAATAACGTGGTTCTTATGAATGAAGATGAATTCTGATAAATGATATCCTGTCTTCTAGGAGGCTTATAATATTGAACAGAAAGTCACAATCCCCAAAGCATGTAACTTCTTCACTGAACTTTTTTTCCTTTTTCATCCACATAAATTAAATTCCCCAGTTGTTTCTTTTTCAAACCTTGCTTAGAGTAACAGATGCCAGCAATATGTCTAAATCAAAAGTGTAAACTTAAGGGTCACAGAATGTTCGTGCTAGAAAGGATCCTGTAAGTCATCAAATGGAATCCCATTCCTTGCTTTATTAGAGGACATGAGACCCATAGAGATTAAGTGTCTTGTCCAAGGTCACATAGTCATCTGTGTCCCTCTCCTAATTATGTGGATTCTGTGACCAAGGTTACTTCCAACTACACCATCAGAGAAACTCACTGTCTATAGAACACTTGTGATGCTTTTATAAAAATAAACATACTGGTTTTTGTAAAATAAGTCAACCCTTAACTTATTAACAGTATTTTGTATTTTGTGTATTAGTTTTCATTCTAGTCGAATAACCCTTGAACTTGTTTGGCATTCAGTGAGTGGTTTGACTATTCTGGTTCTAAATAAATGCTTCCTTTTTAAAGTTCCCTTTTCCTAATTAACAATGTGCCAAGTAGAAAGAGATAAGTTATGCACTTTAATTACAATAACCCCAGGCTACTGAGAGAATTCTTATCACTGTCTTGGAATGTGCATTCTGTGTTCACTTAGAAATGGCACTGATAGGGGGCGCCTGGGTGGCTTAGTCGGTTAAGCATCCGACTTTCGCTTGGGTCATGATCTCGCGGTTCGTGGGTTCGAGCCCTGCGTCGGGCTCTGTGCTGACGGCCAGCTCAGAGCCTGGAGCCTGTTTCAGAGTCTGTGACTCCCTCTCTCTCTGACCCTCCCCTGCTCGTGCTGTCTCTCTCTCTCTCCTAGAAATAAATAAAAATATTAAAAAAAAAAAAAAAAAGAAATGGCACTGATAAAAACTTCATGTAAACTGTGGATTTGAACTCTGAAGTGGTGAGGCCATTCATGAACAAGAGCGGAGAGCTTTATTCCAGCTTTCTTCCAGCCATGCTGTACTCTTTTCCTTCCTATTAAAAAATGGGAAATAACTCTTAGCCTGGGTTATTATGAGGGATAGGGAATTTGACAGGTTGTAAAGGATAGTAGAAAGCAGCATCAGGAGCCCAGAATTCTAGACCAGCTCTGCCACCAATGTGCTGTCTCTCTGGGCAAGTCACATAGACTCTATGAACCTCAGATTACTCTTCTGTAAAAGGGACTTGTCCTTGTAATTCCATATTCCTTTCCCTTTGTTTATCTCACACCCTTTGTTTCCCCAAACTGAGAAGTAGCCTCTGACTTCAAAAAGATATGTAATATCATGTCAAAACAGAATATTTTTTATAAATACCAAAGGATTTTATCCAATGAATAATATATGCCTTATTTTACTCATTACAAAGAACAGAGAATCTGGAATGATTTCCATTCTCATCATGCTACTATTTCATAGCTGCTGCAACATATCTGCGGTCCTTTTCTCTAAGGAATTACCTTCACGACAGGCTTCCTAGGTGGGCTAAGGGGCAAGGGGAGACCTCAGCTACCACACCCATCCTCAGTTTCTCCATGTTCTCTCAGCTGAAGTATATTAGATACTTAGTATAAAAAGGTCTGTATGAGAGGGTGTTATGGATATTAAACTAGGGGTTGTATGATCCACGTCTGGCCCCAGATCTTCTAATGAGATGCATGACCTTGATCCCAAGTCACTTGTCTGTCAGGCCTCAGTTTATATATTTATGAAATGGGAAGCTTGGACTGGATGGTATCTTTCAACTTGAAACTTTTAGTCTGAGTTGGGAAAAGGGACAAGGATGGTCATAGTTTAAGGGGAATATGTTTGGATGAGGGGCAGAGTCTCACCATGGAAAGATTCTTCTCCAGATAGTCTGTCATTTAAATAGGCATGGTCAGCCAGGCCAGGCCAGGACAGACACAGCATATAGCATTTTGGGAGTGTCTTCTATACCTGGAGGGAGCTTTGCTGAGTATGTGAACGGTTACTTAAATGAATAAAGAAAAGGGATAGCAAGAAGTCTAAAATTATGGTTCCTGGCTTTAAAGGTTCACAGCTGAGTTGGGAAACATAAGGGCAGCATTCCGGAGCCAGGAGTCCAGATGGTGGAAATACCATCTCAAATACATGCTGATTTTATCAAGCTATGGAAGTTTATTCCAAGCTCATATTTAGGAGCACACGTCCATGGGCGTGTAGCCCCAACCAGGAGGAGATGGAGGAACATTCTAGAGGTCTTGGCAGTTCCATCTTTTGTGCAACAACCATTTTTTCTCCAGAAGAGTCTGGTGTTCTCTTTTTAAAATATCACTTGATTTTAGCATTTTGATGATGTAAATTCCGCTCTAGTTCCACAGATTGAGTGCAGTTGGAAGGATAGGTAAGCTATGTGTAGGAAAAAGGAGAGGAAGAAAAGATGGCAATGTGGAAAAAAAAATAATGACCAGTCTTGGGGTAAGAAAACACAAGAAATATTAAGGAGACAACTGGTAAACCAGTTTGGCCTTTTGAAAAGGGGAAGAAAGGCTGAAAACACAATTTGGAGTCAAATTATAAATAGCATGATGTAGTCAAAAAGAGACCAAAAATGAATGCTAGCTCTGCTATTTATCATCTGCATGCCTTTGAGCAAGTCATTTAATCTTTCTGAGTTTATATCTCCACATGGTAAAATGGGGGTAATACTACTTTTTGAGGATTAATAGAAACAATGCATGAAAAGTTCCTGGCACAGTAAACATGGTCAGTAAATGTTGATTTTCTAATTCCCAGGTTCTTTCCACCTCCACAGTGTCTTCTTCTCTCATAGGCAACTGGAAAAACAGCGACCAGATAGATCTGGCTTTGAGTCAGACTCGGTCAGTTACAAGGTCTTTGATCTTAGTCAAATCATTTAACCTTTTTGAGCTTCAACTTACTTATCTACAAAGTGAAATGAACCATAATTACTTTGTGAGATTATTGTAAAGTTTAGAAACGTATTATGTTATGCACACAACCATTCCTGTTAACTGGGGGGAGACCTTAGGTTTCAGTAAATCATGGCGATGGGGAAAAGAAGGAAGGAAAACAAGGAATTACCATTGAGATCCTTGAATTCTCAACCAAGCGCCTAGGAATTATCTTATAGGTGGTGGTAGTCCTTGAAAGTTTTAATTTTTCAGACAGAGTATCACAAGATTAAATGAAGAATATCTTGACTTTGACAAGCATAGTACAAGAATGGCAAGAATGTGCACAGGGCAGAGAGAACACCTTCGAGGTAGAAAAGCCAGCTTCCTGGAGATAATACCCAGCTCTCTTCCCGTATGTGCTCCATAGTACTTTTCTTGTCAAATGGAATATTTCCTCTTTAATCTGACAATTTTGAATATATGAGAGAGATACACGTAGAAATGGAGAGTAAGAAAAGGACCCAGAAAAAGAGACAGGGTCAATAAGAGAGGTAGAAAGATACACAGATACAGAGAGAGAAGAGAGAGGAAAGTGTGTTCAAGCTTCCTGGCTTTTTGCGTGAAGACATCTGGCACACAGCTGTGCTGGCTAGATGCGGGTGGCTTAAAGGAGCTGGCATCCAGGTATACATCTGGAATCAACAGGCTTGAATTTTCTGCTGACATGTGGGCTATTTTAAATAAAGCTGTGGAGAATTGATGTGAGGGTAGTGAGAACACCACCTCCCCCCCACCCCGTGTTAACCCTCCTCCACCACAATGTGCCCAAACACCTGAGAACAGCTCCTTTCCTGCTGTCTCCTGATCACCTGCCCACCACGCTTTCTCCCTTCCTGGTCCAAAGGAGATTTCTGGTCAGCAGTGGGACTGACCAGAGGCTTCCCACCGCCTCTCTCTGTCCTTTCTGTCATGTCCTTCTGTTTTCAATCCGCTTGCTATTTTTTGCCTAAAGGAGGACGAATTTGCTTTTGGCTCAGCTTATTCTGAAAGCAGAATGGCTTTAAGTTCAGTTTATGTTTGACCTGTCGTCTTCCCCCCCTGGCCCTCTCCTCCCTTCCCCTTCTCTTCTTTTCCATTCCCTTCCCTTTCCAACCAGTGCTATGGAGCAGCGCTGTGATAGACTCTCATCTCCTGGGGGAGTGCCACCTGTGTGAGCCTAAGTCAGGAGCGCTGTACATCAGTAGATTTGTGACCATCCCCCAAAGGACAATGTCCTGTATTGTCTCCTAAGAGCGTTTCTCAGCCCACCTTCCAGGTCTGAAAGACCCCATTGCCCTGCTGCGATGGACGGAAATGGTGGCACTCAAGATAACCACGTAGGGCCCTTTTTCCTGGGTGTAGCACTGTTTGCTCTAGTGCGATATCTCTTTCTTGTTTTAAAGAACTTGTAATGAAATATTTCGTACAGCAAGTTCATACAAAAATAATATGAACATTCACAGGTACCCAGCATCTGTCTTAAGGAAATAGACTATTACAGAGCACTCAAAGATTTCTGTGTCTTACACCTTATTCCACATCCCTTTCCACCTTCCCCCAGGTATTTTTGTCATTGTCTTAATTTTCTTGGGAGTCTAAACCATATATATATATACATATATATTTAAATATATATTTAGTTCTATGTCGAGAGAGAACTATATATATTTATTTAACCCTAAATAATATATTAAATCTTACCTGTTGAATTTTATATAAAGGGCATCAAACTGAATATGTTCTTTTGCAACTTGCAAATTTTGCATGAATAATGTGAGATTAAGCCATGTCGATATAGCAAATGCCCATTCATTTCTCCTGGCAGGTAGTATTCTATTCCATAGATATACTGTAATTCACTTATCCATTCTCTACTGACAGATATGTAGGATGGTACTTGCTGTTATAAATAGCAAATTTGAAATGCTTTTTACTATTATAAGTTCTGATGCAATGAATGTGTTTTGCACACATTCTGGTACACATGTGGGAGAGTTTCTATGGATTTTGTAAGTTGGGGTGAGATTGCTGGGTCAAAAGGTAGAACATTTTCCACTTATTTCCAAGTATTTTTGCAAAGTGGTTACACACATCTAACATCAGTGTATAAGAGTCCCCATTGATCTCATCCTTGGTAATGTTTTTTTATTGTCCAGCTTTTACATTTTTGCAAATTTTGTCAGTATAAAATGGTAGCTCTCTCTGGTATTAATTAGCATTTCCTTAACACTTATGAGATGAAACACTTTCTATTTTTTAGTCATTGATGGTTCCTTTTCCATGTTGAATTCTTTGTTTCCAGTACATCCTGATGCATTTGGTAGAGCACTGTCCGTGGCTGAATTAGGACAGAAAGGGGAGGGAAGGCATATGTTGACAGCGGTGTGCTCCTTTCTCTATGTAGGCCCCGAGGAAGCAGGAAGTGGCCGCTATGGACCCCGCTATACAACTGACATGGGAGTCAGTGAGGATGATGATGGGTTTGAAGACGACTTAGATTTGGACATTTCCTTTGAGGAGGTAATGAGAATCTCTGCTCTTAAAACCTGTGTGTTTTGGTTTTCCTGCGGCACAAGGCAATTTAGCTGTTGGACCGTGAACATTTTACTTAAAACTTATTTAAGTGGGCCCATTTTCTCTTAATATGTATTTATTTTCCCTGACTCTTAGGCTCCAGGTGCTTATAAGTTAGTAGAACTAGGTACCAAGCATGCTAATGTTCTGTAGCCAGCCCCTGCCTGCCCACTGGCAAAAACATATTTAGATTTCCCACCATGTGAAAATGTATAAAGTCAGATATTCAAAGGACATGAAAAATTTTTTGACAAAGTGAGGCATCCTTGTGATATTATAATAATAAAAATCATGTAATATCAGCTTTACAACAGAGCAAGGTACTTAAAATCCTTGAGCCTAAAGTTCTTATTCATAAACTGGGGTCAGTACTATTTGTCCCAACTACACTCTAGAGTTTTGAGAAATAACAGAATTGACCACATTTTCAAGTATTAGAACCACTATAAATAAGGCCGTGTAAACACTGTGCTCTGTGTTAATCCTGAATCCTTTCTCTTCTCTGGCTTTAGGTTAAACCACTGCCTGCTATCAAAGGAGGGAATAAGAAATTTGGGGGGGAATCCAAGATGGCACCCAGGTCAAACTCAAAGACCGCTTCTAGGCTTGTCCCCCCTACCCTACAGACTCTCCCAACAACTACAATGGCCCCCCAGCCCACCCCATTGGAGAGGAAAGGGAAGAATGGCGTGGCTATCATGCCGAGGTTCTTTGACATGTCTTGTGATGAAACGCTCTGCTCAGCTGACAGCTTTTGTGTCAATGACTACACCTGGGGGGGCTCACGGTGCCACTGCAGCCTGGGCAGGGGCGGTGAGAGCTGCTCAGAAGGTAGGTCCTTGGTGGGGAGAATAACGTGGTTGGGGAGGTTGGCCCCATTGGGAGCCAGAGGGCAGTTTTGTGGTCCGCACATGGTTTCTTCTAGCCCCTCTTCTAACAGAAGCCCATTTTTCCATGCACTAGTGATTAAATTAGCTGCACAGGAAAAAGGTAAGGCAACTTCTGTTGCTTCTAGTTGAATAGCAGCCCTATATCTATGTGTGCCACACACATAGTACTTTTGAAGCAATTAATCATCCTAATGGCACCTTGGAGAGGTGGACTTTATTTGATCACATCTCTACTGAAAACGTGCAGCTGAAACATGTTGAGTGAAGGTTAAGAAAGGTAATAATTGAGCCAACTGACATTTACACAAATGTACAGGTGGAAAACAGGTGTCAGTGATCTTAAAACCATTGATTTCTTTTTAGGGTAGCAAGTTAACAGTCTCCAGTTTCTCCCTAAGAATTTCAGAAGCTGTAAGTCCCCAGGAATGAGAATCATAAGTATAAAAAGTAGAGATAATAATAAGCTAGGTTTAATAGATTGTTAGGGGTTTTGACTTAATGACATCCAGGCCATGGCATATATTGATTTTTGCATTTGAAGAAGTGAGGAAATAACATTCTTTCATGTTGTCTTTTTTCTCTTTTTTAGATATTGTTATACAATATCCTCAGTTCTTTGGCCACTCCTATGTAACCTTTGAACCTCTGAAGAACTCCCATCAGGCATTTCAAATTACTCTTGAATTCAGGGTGAGAAGGATTAGTTGTTTGATGAATGTCTATCAGTGGACAGCTTAACACAGCATTGTACCACATCAAACGGGGTGGGGGGGGTGCAGGAAGCAGAGAGGCAAATAGCAAAGGTAAATATAATACAGGGCCTGTCCTTAAACCTGTTCACAGGATAGTGAGAACAATGGGCACGTTCACATGTTCAAGGCTGCCAGTGAGTGGAGGGTGGGTCCTGCACACTACTAGACTATGGAAATGACTGGCCAGCCAGTGAGCATGTGTAGGTCCCAGCTTTGTTGCTCATAATTATGACTCCCCACAGGCCAGGATTTCAGAGGTATATTGCGTTCCCCATTCCCAAATCCCTCTTAGAGGGAGCCCAAATGTCTGCCCTCAATGCTATGGCTGTAGCTGAACAAAGAGGAGAGCTGCTATACACAACCCTCACACATAGTGAAGGCCCAGTGGATGCTCTCTGGTCTGAATCAACTGCAAATCAGAATTCAATCAGTGACTTCAGCTTTAAGTCATTCTGTTAGGCATCTCAGCACAACAAGGTTTGGAGCTCTGGAAACAAGCCTTCTTTGAAGTCATGATCACAAGTGTTGAATGTGCTGAGCATTGAGATCATCCAAAGGTGATCTGTCTCAGGATAGGGCAGCCAACACGGGTGAAAACCAAACTAGTCTATCAGTGGGGCTGATTTTATTGTCCTGTTCTCCTGACAGAAGGAAAGCAGCAAATTTGCTTGCCTCTCCAGAGGGAGGGAAGTAAAAAGAGTGAAAACAAAAGCAAAAACAATTAGAATAGAATGAAAATAGAATTTGATGGACAAGCAAACAGCCTCTCTGTGACTGTGGTCTCTGAACACATGGTTGTCCTGAGGCTCTGCTGCTGGTGGACCCACAAAGTCAAGTGAAGAGTAGGTCAAGATCATTGCCTTTTTTTTTTTTTCCACTGGAAAGGAACTGAGAATTGGTACCTGGGGGTTAATTGGAGTCCATGCGCTTGACCCTTTGTAAATAGGACCACGAGAAAATGCTCAGGTTTCATATTCATGAGTGTTTCCAGATGGTGCTCATTGTTTATGTGGCTTCTGTTTGTACAAAAGGCGGAGGCAGAAGATGGCTTACTGCTCTACTGTGGAGAGAATGAGCATGGGAGGGGTGACTTCATGTCTCTGGCCATCATCCGACGCTCACTCCAATTCAGGTAACTCTTACCAAAAGCCCACAGATTTTTTAAGTACCATCCTACATTATGGTTTTCCATTTTTATAGAGTAAAAAATATATGGAATGGATTCCTGCAGATAAAGGAATGGTATATATAAGATGAGCATGGGCCAAGTTACTAAATATGGCTTATCAGGATTGCAGAGTCACGCTGGAACTTGAGTTTCGGAACCCTGTAACCATCCGTTCATTCAACAGGAAATATTTCTTGAGCATCTACGGTATACCAGGCACCGTTGTAGATCCTGTGAGTGCAGCAGTGAGCCTAATGTGATCTAGTCCCTTTGCTCCTAGAGCTCTAGGGGATGTGATAGGAAGGAGGCTGAGATCTCCCTGTCCCCAGTGGTAAGTCGGACTGACATCCATGGAGAGCAGAGAGATGCCTACAAAGTCCCGAGGGCTCCCAGAGGCTCAGAGCCCATCCCTGTCTTCTCCCCGGGCTGTGGCAGACTGTCTGGGGTTCCTCCTCTTCCCTGGTCATTTCTCTCCCAATATATTTTGGAAGCCATCTTTGGTTTGTGTGTGGTTTTCTGGGGGTGGTGTTTTGTTAAAGTGTATTTTAACCACCCTCATGGGTACACAGGCACCTATTTGAGAATGACCAATGAGGATCAGCCTAGTCCTTCTCCATAGTGCACTGGTTAAGATGCTGAGGCACCGTTCCTCTGCTCCCTGACCCTCAGCAAGTGACTGAACCTCTCTGAGCCTGCATTTCTTCCCAGGGCTCTTGTGAGGGTTAAGGGAATTAATACATACAAGTACTTAGAGCGGTGCCTGGCCTGTAGCAAGCACTCAGTAAGCTTAACCGTTATTGTCTTTTGAGTATTTCAGTACAAAAATTACTTTGGGTAAGCTGAAGAAGACTGACACATCCCACTTGGGGTAGACAGTGGTCCCTTATCCTTTGCTAAATGCTTTGATTCATGGGAGTTTGATGTTATGACGAGGACGTGGGGCAGTGGTTCTCACTCTTGGAGAATCCGATAGACTTCCGGTGGCACTGGCCGTGGTTTGTTTGTGGCTGCTCTCCAACTGGGCAGCTGCCGTGGAGTGAGTCTGATTACCCCCCCTCCCCCAGATAAGCCTACTCCACAATGCCTCTCAACCCCAGTCCACTCCACTGAGCATCGTCGAGACAAAGGGAAGCCATGAGAAGTGACTGCAATTACTGCATGTCCTGAAAGGACAATGCTGGTCATGTGTCCTTCCCCACGGGCCATCTCAGGACCCATGGGGATGTGGCATGGTGGCTGCCTGGAAGTTGACTGGAAAGGGTCAAAATCACAGATGTAAGGCAGAGTGACTAGTAGGTACTCTGGGCCATAGGGAAGTTAAGAGGAAAACAAAAACAAGAATAAAGCAATTGTCTGAGAATGTTCCCCCTCTGCCCACGCCTCCCCCCAGAGCTGGGGCCTCCTATGGAAGCTGCACCTGCGTTTGGGCACGGCTGAACACAGATGGTGGTACTGGCCGGCTTGCCAAAATGAGTGTGAAGACTTGTTTTTTGACATTTTAATAATATCACTGAGCCTATCATTTGGGAGTTGGGGGAAGGCCCCAGAGAAATACCTGGAAGCAAAATGACTCAAGTTCTAATTCTCTGCACTTTGGGTCCACTTGAAGCATCTGGCAGTCACTGAAAAGGAGAGGGAGGATCTTAGTCGCCCATCACCTTCGAAGCTGCAGAGAAAATCAGGTTAAAGAAGGCCCCACATCTGAAAGGTCTGTGGGCAGATTAAAGGTAAATAGATTGACCCGGCCCAGAAAGCAGGTGTCTCGCTCTTTCCTGTAGAGATTTGAACAGTTCTTGATACTCATAAATGTGACGGAACAGGCTGACTCTCAGAGAAGTCCTGGAAGTGGTATCCAAGGAGTCTGAAAGCATAATGAGCTGGTTGATCAAAGAGCCTTTTTTTTCCCCCTCCAACAGGTTTAATTGTGGAACTGGCGTTGCCATCATTGTAAGTGAAACCAAAATCAAACTGGGGGGCTGGCACACGGTTACACTCTACAGAGATGGGCTCAACGGGCTGCTGCAGCTGAACAATGGCACCCCCGTGACTGGCCAGTCCCAGGTGAGTGTGAGCCTCCCGCCCACCCACCCACACACCTAGCACCCACCCACACACCTAGCACCCACCATGAGCCATGAGCATCCCAAGAGGGCCCCCCTGCCAAGCTCAGGCCAACTTAGCAGGATGCAAGTTCCAGGTGAGCTGGTTTTCGTGGCAAACCCATGCCCCTGAGCTCGGGGATTTTCCTGTGTCCTACCACTCAAGGTGGGCTTCCAGGGCACACATCCATCCCACGTCTACGTAGGAGAAGAATTGAATTTACAAGCACCATTACTGTGGGGGCACAGACACATGCTGTTGGCTTTGTGCCCAGGGTCATGTTCTTCTTCCACAAGGACATCAAAGCCTGTATTAGAAGAATGGAAAGGAGATGGCCTGTATTAGAAGAATAGAAGCCATTATTAGTACCCAACGCAAAGCTTGCTTACGGCAAGAGTGTTGCAATTCTATGGCTTTAGCAAATAGTTCTGAAAGTTTTGCTTGGTTCAATATGCAGGAATGATCCTTTCATTTTGGATGGGGGGCCATGGTTATAGTAAGTGGTAAAACAATTTAACTCTTGGGCTACTCAGTAAATCACCTATGTAGTCACATATTTGTCATGCCCTGGGCAATTTCAGAACCATGTTTAGAATAAACAGTTTGGATTAGCAACCTGCCAAGGAACTGAGTCTGTAATTATAATCAGGCAGGTGTCTGTGTTTTCTCAGGAAAAATGTGGCAAGAAAACCTTGGTGTGTATGTGTATAGCTTCCTCCCTGCCTGGACTTCTCACTAATTTTTACTGGCAAGATATATCATATAAAGGGCCATGCTTTGCTGATTCCCATTAATTTGAACCCCAATGGTTCCAAAGGAACAATAATCCAAATATAGAGAATATGAATCCAGTGAGATCACTTATGCATATTGCATGTACTTCTAAGGAAAAAAGACAGAATAAATGAACTACAGAATCAAATAAATCCCAGAACAATAGCCTTAATATGATTAAAATTAAGTTTGATTGGAATAAAGAAGCTTTGAAGTTGGATCCAAACTAGTAATACTGGATATAAGATGGAGAAGCTGTAATAAAAGCAACACATGTAAAAATGTCTTATGTTTTGAAGCAAGGAAGTTCAATAAAAGTTAATAAATAGAGCCATGTGGTAACAAGAAGCTAAAGAAATTATAAGTTGTATTAATAGAGGCTTAGCATCTAGAAAAAGGGAGGTGATCATCATATTATATTCTAGTAGCTCTGTATAGAGTTTGCAATGCTCTAATGGTAACTCTAATCCTCTAAGATCATACTCTAAGAGGTCCTTTAGAGAGGTCCACAGACATATTGGAACATGTTGAAATGGCAGTTATTGAAACAGGAAACTGACCTGAAATCCCTAAAACAATTTATTGAAGGAGCATTATTTAGTTTGGAGAAAAGAAGATGAAGGTGT
This sequence comes from Hyaena hyaena, assembly GCF_003009895.1. NCBI lineage: Eukaryota > Metazoa > Chordata > Mammalia > Carnivora > Hyaenidae > Hyaena > Hyaena hyaena. Next base: position 317,487 of record NW_024081849.1, read on the forward strand.
GCCTGGTGCCTTTTCATCACAGAATCAGAGAGGGAGTTTGGGGAAAGGAGGACTTACTCTGTGACCCTCCAAGACTGCTGTTGAGTGGGAGAGCCTAAGGGAGTAATTTTAACTACACTTACTCATACAAAAGTATACTGAAGTGCAACAGACTATCTCAGGAGATGGTTCCCTGTCCTGTCCTTGGGGGTGTTCAAAAAATAAGTTACCAATGGTAGGGATAATACAAGGGTTTCAGAAATCAAGGTGAGCTTGGCTTATATGAGTTTCCATATTTTTTCCAATCTTATACTTTTAAAGAATGTAAGAATTAATTGCAAGAAACATATAATTTTATGGTTACTCAGGGTGACGTTTGCCTCTCTATCCCCGGGACTTGCTAGCCAGCTATATAAGCAGGACAGCAGCTGTGGAATATTTAGTAACCTGTCTTGAGAGATAGTGACTCTATCTTATATCAAGGTTTCCAAAGCTCTTCAGGGTCTGTCTGGCTTCAGCCTGGTCCTAGGGGAGCTCTGTAGTATAAGTTATACCTCAAGTGATCCCAGCCCAAAACTAGGCAACTGGACTTTTGTGCTTTGGCACCCATCAAACACTGCTAAGTGCTTTGTCGGGGGAAATGCAAACTCCAGGGCACTTTGAATTCTCTGCGGAGTAGGCAAAGCAGACTCCAGAAACCCAAAGCAGCTCTTATCATAAGAAGGTAAAGGCCAGCCATTAGCAGATGACTGCCTGGGACATTGTAAGGGAGGCTCAGAGGAACCACCTGCACTTGATGTTCCAGAAAAGGAAAAAAAGACTGAGTTGTCAGGCTCCTGCTACGGTCCTGAATCAGGGAACAGAATGAAGATGGGTTTCAGGAGTAAATGCTGAAATAAGCCAACAGGTTTATTCAAGTCATCTCACAAAAGCAGTATGCCCAGAGGCTGGTTAACAATCCTTACAATTCACTGTAAACGCTTTAAAGCTGCCTAGCTCATATTAAATACATTTTTTTCCAACTTGTATGTCCCTTCTTTTTTTTTTTTAAATAGTTTATTGTCAAGTTGGTTTCCATATAACACCTAGTGCTCATTCCCACAAGTGCCCTCCTCCATGCCCATCGCCTCCCTTCCCCTCCCCACACCCCATCTACCCTCAGTTTGTTCTCGACATTCAAGAGTTCTCTCATGGTCAATACGTTTTTTATAAATGATTCTTATCTATTCCTTAGAAAAGATAATGGTTAGATGTTTTATTTGTTGACAACATTTCATTTGCCACATTTCAGGGGCTTACATTCTGGACTTCATAAATTCTGGAAACATGCTTTTTCCCAGTCTCCTTTAATCCAAATGAATGAGATACTTCTGTAATTAAAAAAAAAAAAAAAAAGACCAAGGGTGCCTTAATTTTTCCCCCCCAAATGTTCAGGTCTGTTTTGTAACCTTAAGGCCTGCAATCCAGATTGTGGTTTTCTCTAAGATTAGAAATGTCCCTGCCTCACCGTAGTAACACACACACACACACACACACACACACACACACACACACACACAAAGTTGTATCCATGAGCAAATTTCAAAATATTTTGCAACCCCATCTGTGTGGAAATCCTCCCCCCACTCCCAAACACACAATGTTTCTTGCAGGATATAGTATAAAGGTGGCTGGGAGAGGGAAAGGTCAGCATTAACCCACATATGTACAAAATTAGCATTATCACCTTTTGAGACGCAAAATAGCCCTGTGATCCATCCAAGGTACACAGTAAGTTGGTGTCAGGACTGGAAAGACAAAGTTTTTGTTGGATGCCCGGCCCGGTACCCTGCCTGTTGGGTTGCTCTTGGCTCTGACCTACCTTCCTTTCCCTTCTAGACATTCCAAAATCATCTCTTCTCGAAACACAGCCCTCTGAGTAGCTCACTGAGTTTCCTACGGTAACCAGGGGTTTAATTTTCCAGTAAGACACTGTCATAAACATAAACACAGATGGAAGAAAACAGTGGAGCTGTAAACTACATCCTAACCATGTCCCTCATTAAAATCTGTTGTGTTTTGGCTTTTGATTTTGTTTAATGAGTTATGGTTTTCTTCTTTCTTACAGGGCCAGTACAGTAAAATTACCTTCCGGACGCCTCTCTATCTGGGTGGGGCTCCCAGTGCTTACTGGTTGGTCCGAGCAACAGGAACAAACAGAGGCTTTCAAGGCTGTGTGCAATCGCTCACCGTTAATGGGAAGAGAATCGACATGAGGCCCTGGCCACTGGGGAAGGCACTCAGCGGGGCTGACGTGGGTAAGTGGTTGCCCAGTGGCCCGGGGTGCTCTTGTGGGATTGCCTTTCTGATGTGGGCCAGGGAGGTGAGCAGCTTCATGGTTTGCAACCCTAGGCAGCTGGCTAGGGTTGGCTAGTGGCCAATGTAGAACTTTAGGAGGGAGGTGGGTCCAAGGGACAAGCTTGGTGCTTTACAGACATGATGACCTGGGTCTGAATAGCAAGATATGGTAAACAATATGGTGCACCAAACCCTTGGTTCTGTTCATGAAGCATGAACTGTTCTGTTCTGTTGCCCTTGGCTCTGTTAATGAAGCATGGCAGGATCTCATCTGACAAAGCAACAAGCAGTTCAGCCTTTTCATCCTCCCTCACTCACCCAATCCAGTGGAAAAGCCAACACAATAATGTAAGAAGAGGTTTCATATTCTCTCTGCTTCCAAGAGAAATGGTCAAATTCTGATTTTTGACCACTGTGTCCAGCTTTCTCATATGCCCTTTCATTAACTCCTCACACTAGCTCTAGGAACTAGAAATTGTTATTATACCCATTTTATACATGAAGAAACTAGGGCTTGTAAAAGTCAAATCACTTCCCCAAAATAGCAGCAGGCAGAGCCAGGACTGATTTTTATTTTTCAGCAGTTTAAGGTTCACAAAAAAGTTGAAGGGAAGGTGCACAGACTTCCCATATATCCCCTGCCCCCACACGTGCGTAGCCTCTTCTATTACCAACACACCACCAAAGAGGTACCTTTGTTACAACTGATGAACTTGAACCACCACTTCAGTATCACCCAAAGGCAAATGTATAGCATATATCCATCATTATGGTGTCGTACAGAGTATTTTCACTGTTCTAAAAATCCTCTGCACTCTGCTTCTTTATTCCTCTCCTCTCTCCCCACCCTCAACCTCTGGCAACCACTGATCTTTTTATATTCTGTATGATTTTTCTTTTTCCAGAGTGTCATATAGTTGGAATCATATAGTATGTAGCTTTCTCAGATTGGCTTCTTTCAGTTAGTAACATGCATTCAAGTTTTATTCATGGCTTTTCACAGCTTGATGGCTCATTTCTTTTTAATGCCAGATGATATTCCATTGTCTGTATGCACTGCAGGCACGTTTATCATGCCTACTGAAGGGCATCGTGGTTACCTCCAAGTTTTTGACAGTTGTGAATAAAGCTGCTATGAAAAGTGTGCAGGTTTTTTGGATGGACATCAATTTTTAACTTCTTTGGGTACCAATAAGGAGTGTGATCGTTGGATCAGACAGTAAGAGAAAGTTTTGTTTTGTGAGAAACTGCCAAACTGTCTTCCAGAGTAGCTATACCATTTTGCACTCCCACCTGGAATGTTGGAGAGTTCCTGGTGCTTCAGATTTTTGTTAGCGTTTGGTGTTGTCAGAGTTCAGATGCGAATAGATACGTAGTGACATCTCCTTGTAAGTTGCATTTCCTTGATGACATATCGTGGAGCCTCTCTTCATATACTTATCTGCCATCTCTATGCTGTCTTCGGTGAGGTGTCTGTTAAGGCCTTTGGCCCATCTCTTAATCAAGTTGTTTATTTTCTTGTGGATGAGCTTTCAGAGTTTTTTATATATTTTGGGCAACAGTCCTTTGTCAGATGTGTCTCTTGCAAATATTTTCTCCTAGGTGTGGCATGTCTTCTCTATCTTTAATGAAATCCAGCTTATCAGTTATTTCTTTCAAGAGTCTTGCCTTTGGTATTGTCTCTAAGAAACCATTGCCTTACCCAAGGTCATCTAGATTTTTGTCCACATTACCTTGTAGAAGTTTCATAGTTTTGCATTTTACATTTAGGGCTGTGATCAACTTGAGTCAATTTTTGTGAAAGGTGTAAGGTCTGTGTCTAGATTCAGTTTTTTGCCTGTGGTTGTCCAGTTGTTTTAGAACCACTTTTCTGAAAAGACTAGGATTGTCTTTAAAGCAATAAGGATGTTTATTCCATCACTGAAAGCAGATACATAATTCTAAGGTTGGTTAATCCAGTGACCATTTTTAGCCTGGTAGGCCTGCCATAACACAATACCACAGAATGGATGGTTTTAGTAACATTATTTTCTCACAGTTGGAAATCCAAGCTGAAGGCACTGGAAGGTTTGGCTTCTCCTGAGGTCTCTCTCCTTGGCTTGCAGATGGCCATTCTTTCACTGTGTCCTCAGAGGGCCTGTGTCTGTGTCTATATTCCTGGTGTCTCTCTCACTTTTCTTACAAGGACACTGGTCAGATTGGATCAGATCCCACCTTTAAGACTTCACTTAACCTTAATTAGCTTCTCAAAGGCCCTATTTCCAAATGCAGTCACATTGGGAATTAGGGCTTCAACCTATGAATTTTTTTAGTAACTTCCTCCTAAGATTCCTTTGTCTACATGAGTCACTGCTTTGCATATAACAAACATGTTTTAAAAATTTGTTATTGATATTATTATTAGTATTCTGGCTCCACCCAATAAGCAGGGTATCTATCGGTTTTTTTTTTTCTCTCTTCCTTGAACGAATGGGGAAACAGCCCTGAAGGCAATATCTGCAGTCTCGAGGTTGCATGGTAACCCCTGACAGGGAGTTAAGACTTGCAAAATTGAGCAAGGACTGATTTTTGTCAGTGTTTTAAATTCTCACATTGTGCAAAACCAGCCTCTCTGCTGAGCCGATGGTACCAGGTGGGCCCACCTTGCTGGCTCTGGGCCCCTAAGAAGCTGCTACTGGATTGTTTGATGTCTTTGAGCCTTATGAGGAACTTTAGTGGCAGGTATCAATCACATTGCCTTTTTTCATTTTTTCCCCATTTTCCCCCTGGGGTGCTAGAACAGAGCTGGTTATTCTTCCTCAACCTCCATACTTGCTTTACTTTGACTTAGTCTTCCAGAAATTCAAATTCTTTCAAATTAAATGCAGTGCCTCCATGGGGAAGACTAGGCTCATACAAACAGCAGTCAATTTCTGGTGGAGATACAGGCTTCCAGAAGAAGGTAATGACAGGAGCAGAGTCATGGTTCCTTCGTCTGGTATCTCTAACTTGGCTATCTTCAACCACAGTGTTTTCTCTGTCCCCCACCCCACCTCCACTAAACTTGCCTCCACTCCTCAAAGGGGCCTTTCATTACTCAAGCCTTCCCCCTTCATCTCCTTTAGTTTAACCCAGCGATCAGACTCTCTCTAAACCCACATTCTAGAGTCAGCCATCTCAGCAGAATTTTGCATTCCCTAGCCCAGACTTTCTTTTATTATTTCCACTCAGATTCTTAAACCTAAACCACCAGAACTCATTTTTTCCAATCCTGTCTTGGATCTCCACACCCTGCTGTGTCAATGTGACAAGTTGGGAAACCAACTTCCCAAGTTATTTGAGACTCAAGAGGTATGAGGTGGCCATGAGTCTCACCATGGCTTCTCACTGCTTCACTCATGCTTTCCCTCAAGATACTTTGTTAAGAATCTGCTTAATGCTAATCATGATGCCAGGTCCTGGGGATAAAGTAATGAACAAGAAAGACAGGATCCTACCTCAGACCTCATGAAGCTGCCACAGGAAAGACCAAGCTAATCAAACAACCACATAAGTCAATGGAAAATTACACGTTGTAAAGAAAGCATGTTCACAAAGGAGAAGTGATGGTATAATAATAGTGTATAATAAGGGAATTTTATGGGCTGGAGGTTCAGGAAACTGTTCTGAGGATATAACACAAAGTTGATATCTGAAGCATTTTTTTAAGCAGATAAGAGAGGGAAGAAGGAGAGAGGCAAACCATGAGAGACTCTTGAATGCTGACAAAAACTGAGGACTGATGGATGTGGGGGGGAGGGGGGGATGGGCATAGAGGAGGACACTTATGGGGATGAGCACTGAGTGTTATGTGGAAACTAATTTGACAATAAACTATTTGTAAAAAAATAAAAAATAAAAAAAAAATAGAATAAATATTAGGACTCACAAAAAAAAAAAAAAAAAAAGAGAGGGAAGAACATTCCAGGCAGAGGAAATGGCTTGTCCCAGTGGGAGTATGAGGGGGAGGTGGGTACCATGATCTAGTCTGTGTTTTGAAAAGATCCTTCTGGCTATGGAAAGCTTATTGGAAGTGGTATTCAGGAGGTACATGTAAACTGGCTGGGAGGTGATGCTAACAATGCAGATCAGAGATAATTGAGGTTTGCTCTAGGCTGGTAGTGGTGGTGGAGATGTGGACTGAGTTGGCAGATCTTCAGTTGGGGAAATAGACTGGCTTCAGTTACGGATTGGGAGACAAGGGGCAAGTGGTTACTCACTGTCCATGTGTCCTTAATGTATTCTACCCCATGATGTTCCGCTTTCTTTTCTCTCCTCGGAGCCCTAATTTCTCTCCTGCCCTCCCCTCATTGTCTTGTATAGAGCTGGCATCCAGTAGGTTCAATGTCAATAGAAGTTATCTTATATACTGATGATGAGGTCCTGCCAGTGCTCTGTGCACATGACCTTGCAACCAACTTCCTTCCTCCCACTCTCAGAGTTGAAAGTGTTCCTCCTTTCTAAAACTAACCTATTTATCTCCACTCTGCACCCATCCTTCCCTACATCCCTGGACTTTGCTGCCAGGATCATCATTTCAGTAGTAACCCAAAGGTTCTTAACCTTTTGTGTGCTGTGAACATCTCTGGCAGTCTGGTGAAGCCTGTGGACTCTTTGTAAAATGATGTTTTTATTTTTTTTTTAAAGATTTTATTTTTAAGTAATTTCCCCATCCAATGTGGGGCTCGAATTTACAATCCCTGAGATCAAGAATCACATGTTCCACTGACTGAGCCAGCCATATGTTTTTCAATAAATGATGCTTTGAAATATAGAGGATAATACCCATGTTAGGAAACAATTACATTGAAACAAAGCTACATGATGTATTTTTTTAATGTTTATTTATTTTGAGAGAGTGAGAAAGTGTGAGCACGAATGGGGGAGGGGCAGAGAGAGAGGGAGAGAGAGAATCCGCAGCAAACTCTGCACTATCAGCTTGGAGCCTGACTCGGGGCCCGATCTCACAAACTATGAGATAATGACCTGAGCCAAAACCAAGAGTTGGACACCTAACCAACTGAGCCACCCAGGCGCCCCAAGCTATACAATATTTTTAAGTTTCGATATTGTAGTAGTATCTGTGTTTCTTTATAAAGCATTAGCAAATAGCATTATTTAATGGAGAGTCCAATAGCTTCCATGATTTCAGAATAGAAATTAGCACAAATGATATTTCAAGATATCTACAACTCCCTGCAGTGAGGCTGCTGCCTTCCAGTGCAGAGCAGCACTGCCCCGGTAATGCTGTGCACAGTCATCTCTTTGCAAAACCCACAGCTTTTCTTCCCAGACTTCTCAGCAGTATGAACCCTGACTCCTCTCTGTGCTCCTGCTCCTCCCTGAGCCTCCCTGAACTGCCCTGAGTCCTCTGAGCCCTTTGTCCTGTTCTCCCTTTGTCTTCTCCACCGTCCCCTCTCCTGTCTCCGGTTCCCTGGGCGTTTCGCCTGGCCTCTCTCAGGAAGCCCCTCTGCTCTCGGTGTCAGGGTCACCCCCATGTTGCCACTGCTCCTCCGGTGTGCCCCGCCTGTGCGCGGGGCCCTTCCTGCCCACGGAGCTCAGCAGTGGATGTTTCCACGTCCCCTGAGCCACGCCAGCTCCTCTGGGCCTCGGAAACCAGCTCCTGCTCACAGCCATGCTCCCCATTGTCCAACTGTCTCTGTTCTCCCAGACTGCAGGCTGGGAACCCGGAGGCTTCGCCAGAGTCGGCCTCCACCTTCAACCTCTGGAAGGAACTGGCTGTTTCTTCTTTCCCTATGCCTTCACTCCCTGTCCATTTCCTGTGCTCCCAGCCTGTCCAGCCCCACGTTCCGTCCCTGTGGGATGCCGTCCCTCCTTCCCGCCACCGCCCCCAGGCCATCTTGCATCCCGTCGCCGGCCGGATCCTGCCGCAGTGCTGGCTTCCATCAGCGCTCCTGCCCCACTCCCACCTCTGAAAGAATAGTCACAATGCAAACGTATAAAGTAATATATTTTCCATGTGTATCTAAAATAATCCCAAAACCTCGTTTCTCCCGGTGGGAGCAGCCCTTCTCGAGGAAACAATCCAAGCCCGCCGAGACCCGTGGGCCGCAGGAGCTGTGAGAGTCTGATTCTCGCGGACCCATGTCCATCTCCTCGTAGAGGCTGGATGCTGGCCACATTCTCAGGCGGTGGCTGCAGAGACCACCGGCCACTTCTGCCTGAACTTCCAGGGGCCCTGGCTGGAATTCGCTGAGGCCAGCCCACCCTGGCGGCAGCGATGAACCATCTGGAAGGGCTTTAATTAAAATCTGTCCTCAGCTCCTGAAGTCAGCCTCTTCGGCTGGCTGCAGACTATACCCAGCCCTGGTCACACTCCCAGAGAGGCTTCATGGAAGAAAAGACTGGATCAGCTCTACAAACACAGAGGATGGTTGAGAAAAAGATTGGAGGGGCGGGGGCGGGAAGGAAGGGCTTGCCCTGCTGAGATGACACAACCAAGCCAATGGGGAATCTTTATCCCACCAGAGGTGGGCTTCCGGTTCCGGCAGCTGCAGCCTCACAGTCTGTGGGGCTCAGGGCTGGGCCCCTCACCGCTCAATCAGAGATGTGCTCCTTTGTATCCACCCCGAACAAGTGTGTTGTACTCACGTATGTCGTTCTGGGCCAGATAGTAGCCCATCTGTCTAATTTATTTCTTTATACAAGGAGAAGAGGAAGACCAAACAAGCAGCAGAAAAGCAGAGCAGAAGTCCATTTGTTTCCACGTCATCAGAAGATCTTGACAATGACAAAGTATACCCTGTATGGGCCTCTATGGCCTCTATGATATGTGTTTGGTAAAGAGTATGGACGCATCTGGTGTTGAAGCTCTCACCACTTTTTACTCCAGGCCACCTTCCTGTCTCCCATAAAATCTCCATTTTGGAGGTAGAAATAGGGATTCTGGAAGGCACATGCTGAAGTATTATGGAGCACGCCACCCCCAACCCCTTCCTGCCCCAGACAGAGGAGTGGACATTTCAGGCCAGGTAATAAGTTAGATGTGGCTTCAGTGCTTACCATATTGCCTCAACTTTGAACCACCAAGGCAGTAGCACTTAAGGTAATTGGGGCCACACAAATTAGAATGCTTTTAACAGAAACACCATGTTGACATGGAAGGGATTGAAACATACTCTTGTGTTAATAAGAGAGAGATGGATTAAAGCAGAAACAACTCATTCATCTTCGTCAGCGGTCATAAAATTGTCCAAACAATTTATTATTTGATTTATTGTGTCCGCCATGTTTTACAGATCCTTTGTGGCTCTTCATAAAGAACAGGCCAAAATCAAATTAAAATGAAGGGTACGTTCCACTTACCCTGAAAGCTGTTTTGCAGCTGTGCGGAGGTACAGATTAACAGGAGTGGGAACTAAACGTATTTATTGAGAGCCATGTGCTGCTGGCATGGGCAGCCCCAGCACCTTGGGGGGAGGGCTTCTGTGACGAATCGGGTTTGTCTTTCCTGTTCTGTATTCAGGGGAGTGCAGCAGTGGACTCTGTGACGAAGCCTCGTGCATCAATGGTGGCACCTGTGCAGCAGTCAAAGCCGACTCCTACATTTGCCTTTGTCCCCTTGGCTTTAAAGGTCGACACTGTGAAGACGGTGAGAAAGAAGCAAGTTGACTGCACTTTGCACTGTTTAATTCATGTCGATGTAATTTTTTGTCAGTGTGCTCGTAGCAAAGTCCCACAAATGTTTATGAGGTTAAAATTTATACATTGTTGAGAGACATGGGAGAATCTTTTTTTTTTTTTTAAATCAAATCAGAGTTTCTTTGAGTGTCAGAGTATCAAACCAACCAAAGTTATGTTCATTTTAAGATGCCTCTGGGCCAGGCTTTGGTGGGCTCCTTTTGGCCCTCAAATAACTTTGAAAAGCCTATATGTGTCTGGTCTGTACCAGACTGGATTCACAGCATTTGCAGCTCATGCCCCTTAGAATATCTGATAAAGTTCAGAGAAAATGGTGAGAAGATATATGCAGAATCATTAACAATGGGATGATACAAAGGTAATCTGGCTTCTTTTTCTTCATACTGTTCTGGTGAATTATTCCACCCTCTCAATACTATACGTGTCTCAATACATGTCTATACCAACATGGGTATACATGTGCATATGCAAACACACATAGAATAAGGGGAAATTTTCAAGATTTAAAATATTTTGGCAAACCATACAGAGTTGGACTTTTTTTTTTTTTTTTTTTTTTTTGAGACACAGAGAGAGAGTGTGTGTGAGTGTGGGAGGAGCAGAGGGAGAGGGAGAGAGAATCCCAAGCAGGCTCCATGCCTGGCGCTGAGCCTGATGCGGGGCTCGATCTCACCACAGTGAGATCATGACCTAAGCCGAAATCAAGAGTCAGACACTTAACCAATGAGCCACCCAGGTGCCCTGGGTTGAACATGTTTTAACTTTTCTACCATTGATTCAAATTTGTACCTAAGACACCATCCCGGGGGGGATTTTTTTTTTTAGTACTGTATAATCCCAAATCTCATTATCACCTAGAGGAGGGCTTTGAGTTCTTGGTAGCCAAAGCTGCCACAGATCATCTCATATTTTGCAGCCTAACATAATAAAGGTTGATCCTTGCTCACATCACACATCACTGTAGGTCAGTGAGGGGTTTGGGGTGAGGGGAGCCTCTGTGCCTTTGCGGTAATTTAGGGACACAGGCCCCTGCCTTCTAGTGGCTCTGTCAGGCCCTTAGAATCCTCCCCTGCTTCCTGCATCCAGCTAGCAGGTGAGGGACGAGACAGCGCATGCAAGATGGTAGGAAGTTTTAGGGGTCAGACCCGGAGCGCCAGAATTCAGTTACACTACCCAGTTGCTAACTCAGGGCAGCTGGGAAATGCAGTTGAGCTTTGTACCCAGGGGGAAGAGAACATGGCTAGTTCTGCCACGGAGGGAGTTCTAACAACACGCTCCTTTCTTCAGCTTTCACCCTGACCATCCCTCAGTTCAGAGAGTCCCTGAGATCCTACGCTGCAACGCCCTGGCCTCTGGAGCCCCAGCATTACCTTTCCTTCATGGAGTTTGAGATCACATTTCGGCCAGACTCTGGTGATGGTGTCCTCCTCTACAGCTATGACACAGGCAGCAAAGACTTTTTGTCCATCAACATGGCAGGAGGCCACGTGGAGTTCCGCTTTGACTGTGGCTCTGGAACTGGTGTTCTCAGGTAAGGGCTGAGACCTTTAGGGGCCCCTTTCCCCCAAAAAAACCAAACAGCAGTCACTTTGGAAAAAGATGACTCTGTCCTAATAGCTTGCACTATTCCTGTCCTCCCTGGTTCTCTTTTCTGAAATGAGTCCTGCTATGACCTACTTCCTTGTGGGTCATTCTTTCCTACTGGCAAGTTTTCCTTTTCTCAAATAACTACCCAGCAAGTAGCGATTCTCTGCTTCAACCCATGGCAGATGGGCTGCCTTCATTGCACAAGGCCATCATGAAAAACTTGATGAATTATAATTAATCCACCCATGCTCCGAGCGTCATTTTGTGGGCACTCCGCAAATAGAGGATGACTAGGAGGGAAGGATTAACAGAAGTTGAATGGGCAGAAATGTCCTGGGTGACCTCACTTTAGATTTTTACTGTCCCCCTGCACTGTTTCTTTGATGGTGACGAGATGTCTAGCACATCGCTTACCATTCTCCATATAAAGAGTCCGACAGTGAATCTGCAAATCACAGAGACTCATCCCTGACCAATAGGCTCAAGAAGGCTGTGCGATGAGTGGTTTCAATAACATGGCAGCGAACAGGTGTTTCTGAAGTACTTGCTGGTAACTGCAGAAGTGGCCCTGGGTCATCAAACCTTTTCTCCTTTACCTAGCTTGTACTATTCGTTTACTTAGCAGATCAATTTTTCCCGTACAGTGTGTGTCTATTTTTACGATACCCTCAGAGCCCGACAATGGTGGGTGCAGATGTTTTCTTACTTGTTTATGTCTCCCTCTTCCTACCGTATTCCTTCCATGGTAGTTTTTACCCTCAAGCCAGAGGCCTGCTCATCGAATGCAGACATTCTCCTTGTTCCTGTGTTTGGTGAATTCTCTTTTGAAACTCACTACGATGTTTCTTTCAATGGTGCTCTACAGCAGCAAGTCCGAAGGTGGTTGTTGTTTTAAAGAAAATTGCGGGCTGCATTCAATCATAATTTATACTGCTAGACTGTCATTTTTAGGAAGACTGTGGGAGAGAGGTTACAGCCATACATCGCCTTTAACTGCTGATCATTTGTCATGGCCGAAGGGAAAAGCTTGCTGCATTAGGTCTCAACAACTCTTAAAAAGGACAGTTCATTTTTGTCCTATGGCTGAATTCCTGCACGTCAGCGATACCTCCCACCTTGGGCCATGGACAAACATTTTTGTGCCTCTGGTTATGCAAAAACATCCTACGTCTCAAGACAACTTTGGTGGGTGTTTAATTGATTCAATTTACATATGATTATGCAAAACAGTCTAAGCAATTCACATAGAACTATTTGTCAAGTAGAGAAGGGAAGACACCTTGAATATCACCTTGTACTTTCAAGTGGCTTCCTCCCAGATAAGGAACGACCAGAAAGAGTGAGGGGGAGGGTCGGGGATCATCAGCCCTCCTCTTGGACAGTTCACCCCCCACAGCCCCCTCCATGGTGGCAGCTCCAGCTCTGGGGTCACAGACACATAGGACCTCAGTGTCCAGCATTTCTCTCTTTCATCATTCTGTGCCTATTTTAGACAAGAGGTGTTATTAATTTTTTTTAAAACGTAAGATATTGTTTCCTTGCCTGTCAGAAAAGTGCCTGGAAAAAGAATTCAGAGTATCAGGTGTAACAAAAAGGAGGCAAGTGCTCAGAGTGTCCAAGAGACAGACCACCCCTGTCCTATCCCCCCTCCAGGGTAACCTGACAACAGTGATTACTGTTGGCGGTTCAGGTGCCCTGTCGCAAGATGTTTATTCTGAAAACCATTTCTAAGACTTCTGCTTGATTAAGAAAATTCAGTAAAAGCTTGAACTGCAGGAAGTTGTGGAATTGGCCAAATCATTTTAACTTTAGGAAAAGGATAAGGTGGTCAAATTCATTATGAACTTGATTCAAAAATCGAGGCAATTGAAATGAGCTTGTGACGGCTGTGATCGATATCACTGTGCCAAGGAAGGCAAGGTATTGACAGGGAATGACCTCTGCAGGAGAAGAACACGACTAAGGCGCTGTTACTTATTATGGAGATGGGGCTGCTTAAAGAGTGCCTCTGGTTTCTTTATTGCATATTGATTTAGCCAAGGTGATTAAATTCTAATTGCTAAGGACAAATCACAAAAGCATTTGCCAGAGCAAAAAATCAAGTGAGGGGGTGGAGACCTTTCAATAATTGTGCCCATTGGTATTCCTGACAGTTTTCTAACGATGATCCCGGGCCAAAAAATAATTGGGAGGTTCAGTGAAGGCCAGGAACTAGACATCATTAGAAATGCAAATGCAATAATTATACTCTTCTTGCATACCTCACTATCCAAAGTAATGTGCAAAATTCTTACCGAAATCATTTAAACTTCAAGCACTTTCATGTTGAATTAATTGAATTTTTACTTTTAATCCTTTTCACAATATCAGACAACATGGGCTCTTCCCTACCCACCCCCCTCCGCCAGCATTTTATTATGAGAAATTTTAAGCATGTAGAGAAGTTGAAAGAATTATACAGCTAACATCTTTATACCTCCTACCTGTCATCAGTAATTAATATTTTGCTGCATTGGCTTTATCACATGGCTAACTATCCTTATATCCATCCATCCTAATTTTTATGCATTTCAAAGGATGCTGTAGCCATCAGTACACCAACGAATCTGTGTTTTACACTACAGTCTAGGTAATTTTCTCTTCTTCAAAGCTTATGTGCAACTGTGATCACATTTCACCCTCCTGTCACCTCTCCTCCAGAACACCAGGCTCATCTTACCTACATTTCAAGCTTGTTGTAAGGAATAAAATAAAATGATAATTGCTATGCTCCTACCATAAAGGGGTCCAATAAGCAGACCTGGCGCCACTGTGTTTACTAAGCAGGAATGATTGTTTTCTTGTGATGGAATGAATGAGGTAGCTAAGGTTGGCATCAGGACAGCTGGACGAACATTATCCATAACACCGCTGATGCTCACCCACGCTCAGCTTCCTTCCTTCAACAGGAGTGAAGACCCCCTTACCCTGGGCCACTGGCATGAGCTGCATGTATCTCGCACAGCAAAGAATGGTATCTTACAAGTGGATAAGCAGAAGGTAGTGGAGGCAATGGCAGAGGTAAGACGGACACGTGTCAGTGTGACCTGGGTTACTGTTGTCTTCCTGTTCTGGAGGGAAAAGCAGCAGTGGGAGGGTTAAGTGCATGGACTCCAGGGCCAGATTGCCTGGCTTACAACCCAGGCTCCCCACTGGGCAAGTTACTTCACCTCTCAATTCCTCAGCTGTGAGTGGGGTAATCATAGCAGCATCTCACAGGGCTGTTGCAAGGATTAAGTGAACTAATACAAGTACATCAGTTAAGAAATCACTTGCCACTCCCACCCCTACCACAAATCCCTGCCTTTGTTTGAGTCACTGTATAATGTAGTAGGTCAGGACACATACTTGGAGGTCAAGCCAATGTTGTGGGGGCCACACATCTGACAAGGACACTGGCTCCTGGACTCCAGATCCAGCTCCATTACTTATCAGTAGTGTGAATTCAGATGGGTCACTTGACCTCCATGTTGATGTTTTCTCATCTATAAAGTGGGGATAATGGCAAACCTAATAGTGCCTACTTCGTAGAGTTGTGCCAATTAGAATAACTCTATATGTAAAACACAACAGTACCTGACATATACATAAGTAGCTTTACTCATTCCTATTTGTTAATAGAGTACTCTCATGACCTCAAGAGCACAGAATTTCGATTCAAGTTTATAACTTCCATCCATGATTTTATTTCCAAGGTCATGTCCAAAGAAAATAACATTAAATTTTTTTTTGGTGTTCATTTATTTTTGAGAGAGACAGAGCACAAGTGCGAGAGGAGCAGAGAGGGAGACACAGAACTCGAAGCAGGCTCCAGGCTCTGAACTGTCAGCACAGAGCCCAATGTGGGGCTCAAACCCATGAACCACAAGATCATGACCTGAGCCAAAGTTGAATACTCAATCAACTGAGCCACCCAGGTGCCCCAAGAAAATAACATTTTTAAAAAAAGAAAAGAGAGATTTGTTTTAAATTATAACCTACTAGGATTCTTTACACGCAAAAAACTTAGTCCCCTAAAACAGAGGGGACTTTAGGTTTTCCACTATTTTAATTCCCAACAGTCGTCGTTCTGTGCATCACCAGATTTAAAGAGAGTATTAATGAATGTGGGTATTCTGATAAGAAAGTGGATTGGTAGAAAAAAGAAAAGAAATAAAAAGAGACTTTTGGTGAGGAAAGAGGTATCTGGCTGAAGAAGACAGTAGAAGGAAGAACACATATGTCCCAAGGCCAGTATCAGGGATGGTAGGTGGTGGGAGGTCAAAACCAAGGACCTCCTCGGGATAAGAAGAATCTCCAACTGGGTTCTGCTTTAATAGGTGAGCACCGTTCAAACCTAGAAAATGCTCTATATGTATTTGTGGAAAGAAGGAAGGAAAGAGAGAGGGAAGGAAGGAAAATAGAAAGGCAGGAAGGCAGAAAGGAAGGAAGATGGATGAAGGGAAATGGATTTTAAAGGCAGAAAAGGAGTCACTTTTGGTATGATCCAGAAAATTCTAATGGCTGACTTTAGTCGAAGATAGAATTAGTAGCTCACAACTATAGACTTGACTATATGTTGACTTAATATAAATTCAAAAAAGCATTGTATCTATGTAGGCCTTAGTTACAAACATTTGTAAAGCAGGAGCAAAAGTTTGGAATGGATGGGGTGCCTGAGTGGCTCAGTTGGTTAAGCGTCCGACTTCGGCTCAGGTCATGATTTCACAGTTTGTGCGTTTGAGCCCCATCGGGCTCTATGCTGACAGCTAGCTCAGAGCCTGGAGCCTGTTTCAGATTCTGTGTCTCCCTCTCTCTCTGACTCTCCCTTGCTCATGCTGTCTCTCTCAGAAATAAAGAAAACATGTAAAAAAAAATTTTTTTTTAAAGTTCGGAATGGAATATTTGTAGATGATAGGGTGAAGGCCTTTGATTACAAATAAGAAACTCAAGACAACAGTATTTACTGTTGGGATCCTATAGTGAAGAGACAACACAAGGGTAAAAACCACACCTCAGAGTTTCCATTGCTACAATATCAGAGAACAAGAATTCAACCAATATGGTAGAACTGATGCCTCCCCATTGGCTTTCTGAATGAACCATTCCATTGAATGGGCTGGAATTCTGCCCACCTGGAAAGCAATGTAAACATGTGGGTACAGGTGTAGCCAATCTGTGCACATGTGAGGGTATTTTGTTTTGTTTTGGGTTTTTTTGAGGCAGCTCTGAGACAGGAGTGGGAAGGCCCCATGCTTGATCTCAGTGAGTTGAGCCTAATCACATCTACCCCCAGCAGGGGATTCTGCTTCCCACCCAGGCACGGGTGACCCTTTTGGCTAGAGAGCAATGGTATTACGAGTAGTGGTCTCAGAGCTTAGAGACAGGCGGGGTGAAAGAACACATCTGGGGACTAACCCGGGACCTAGGCCCCTCAGTGTCCACACGAAGGCCAAACCCTGAGTTGCTCAGCTGAGAAATACTAACAGCCAAGGGTTGAGGCTATGCCAGACTCAAAGATGGGATGTGCCTCTGAGGGTTCCAGAAAACCCCAACCAGCAGCTTTGCTCAGGTTTTCCAACCACTTCCAGCTAAACAGAAGTGGCAGATCTAGACAGAAGCCTCCTTTTGGTGGGGGTCTGTTTGCTTTTCTCCTGCGGTTCCCTGTGGGTGTGGCAGCTGCAGCCCTGCCTCTTGTCAACAGGAGCAGGGGAGGGGTGCAAGGGTGCGGGGGAGGGTTTGGTGAGCAATCAAAAGGAACCAGCTCTTGCCCCATGAGGCCAGGTCCTGTTCACTGGATACAACTGTAACTCAAAGGTTTTTCAAAGCAGCCTGTTTGTCTGAAATCCCTCTGACCCTGAAACTTTCCTCCTTTCCACTTACTATCTTATTTTAACTCTTGGAGAAGAGCTAAGATAGTAATGGGGCCTCTGGGGGCAGGGGTGTGGTGACAGCTCCCTCCAGGGTCAGCATTCCATCCAGCCACTAGAATTCCTAAAAGCCCTTCCGCTTCTTTAATGAACACTGCCTCCCCCCAACCCATGCCTAGTTAAATAAGAACACTGGAAGCTGCCCGAAGGTTACTGATGGAAGACAATTCTGTCTATATTCCAATCAAGACCTCCGTGCTGTTACCTGATGGGACCCGGCCACTGTGAGCACTTCCTGAGATTCTGCACCTTCTTCTCTGTTCTCCCTGTCTCTCCTTCTATATTTTGACCTAACCCCAAGTCCATTCTCCTCCCTCTGGCTGGTGATCTGCCTAAATAACAGATATAACTGTTTTCTTTCTCCTTAAAACTCAATGCAGATTTCTATGCATGCAGTATCTGGCCCCTCCTTGTCTCTGTCCTTATACCTATAATGTTCCCCTCAAGCCCTGACTTTGGGCAATTTCTACAATTCTGACTCTTCCTTGGCCGTCTCCCCAACTTTCTGTGTCTAGAGTAAGATATGCACCCCCCCCCACCCCGCTCAAGTGCATCCAGAGTCCCCTGAACAGTCCTTGTTGAGCTAATCCCACCTGCCCATTTACGTGTCTGGATTCCGCCTCTGGAAGGCAGAAACCAGGTCTTCCTTCCTTCCTGTTGTTTGTCCAGTATTTAGTGCCTGGGACACAGTAGATGCCCAGTAATATTCATTAAATGAATGACTAAATGCTGCTACTATTTATATTTCTTTTTACCATAAATCAAAGGAAATTATGATTTATGTTAGAGTGTTCATCACAGAGATCTCAAATTTCAATTTATCTCTATTTGTTGTCTTAGGACATTTGAACTGTTTTGCTTACAGCTCATGTTTGAAGGAGTTTAGACATTAAATATTACACACAGCTTGTTTAGCCCACCCGTTAGAGTTTCAGCTGTTGAAATGGCCGGTAACAGGGCAAGGCTTTGGGGGTTGACCTGGGTAGTTTTCTGAGAATTTGGAGAATAGAAGAATTTCTCTACCCTTTGTAGTTGATAGCAAGGAATGCCTCCCACCCACCATGCCTTCCTTTTCTCTTGGCCTAAAGAGGTTTTATCTTGACCACTGCTTAATTTAACAATAGCTGGTCTGACTGGAATGCTGATTAATCATCCAACTCTGGGCAGAGTGCTAAATTGGTGGGATCTCTGCCTCCGAGAGAGGCTAGGCCATTCCAAAGCCGGTCACAAATAGCTCCAAGATCCACAGCTACATTAAGGGCTTACTTCTCACTTCCATTACATCTCCATCCATGGTCAGTTGCAGCTTTCATCTGACACCTAGGCTGAAGGAACAGGGAGAGATGGAGAGGGCACTGAGCCACCTTCTGGCTCTGAACGTCTCTGCCCAGAAGTGCTTCATTTTCCTTCTTTTCATGTTTAAACATCGACTGAAGCAGGTTACGTGGCCCCACTCAAGATCAGCAGGTTGAAAGGAATCTTCGTGCAGGGAGAAGGGGTACTTCTGGAGAAGCGCTGAATACTGGTGCACAGTAATGCCGTCCACCACATTCACCATGACACGTCTGTGAGGTAGATATTATCGCCCCCAGTTTATAGGTGATGAAACTGAGTCTCAGAGAGGTTAATACATTTCCAAACATAGAAACAGACTGTAAGGTAACAATGCAAAACACTGTGAAAGTCCAGCCGGCCTGTCGTGGTGGATCCTAAGGGTGTCTCTACCGTTAGGTAGTCTTTACTACCTCTTCTGAAGCTGTACCATGTTTTGTTTTTAATCTCTTGGCAGGGAGCTTTCACACAGATTAAGTGCAACACGGACATTTTTATTGGTGGAGTCCCTAATTACGATGACGTGAAGAAGAACTCGGGCATCCTCAAGCCCTTTAGTGGGAGCATCCAGAAGGTACAGGCTTCACTTTTGCATGTTTATGGTGTGACCCTGACTACAGACAGCGGAATTGAGAACTGTGATCAGTGGAATCTGCTGCATCCAAAAAAGAAGCTCGGAGGAAGTTTTAACATTTTAAGATTTTCGTTTTTAATGCTAGCAGCATAGCTTTCCAACCCCATTTTCTTATAACATCTGCTTCTGGGCCTACGTCCAGCAGACATTCCACGAAAGCAACTCAATGAAGATGAATCTTTACAATAAATCCGCCAAAAGATCCAGGCATTGCCGGGAGAGGCAACAGTCCTCAGGTGGCTGCAGACGCTTCTACCACAGGCAAGGAGGGGATAGAGTCTCAGAGCAACGCTTTGCTCTGTGCTTCTCTTTGAGGTTCCTTTGAAGTCTGTTCAAGTCAAGAGCCAACCCTCATTCCCACCTCCAGCCCCATTCCTACCCCCGCAATTTGGCAGTTCTTGTTCATCAGTCATGTAACCAAGCTCTTCAGAGCAGAGATTAAGGAGTCCTTCCACAGAAGGTGCAGGAAAAAAAAAAATCCAGCTAGTAAAAGACCTAGGACGTTGACCCCACACATGTTTGTCTGTTAGTCCTTCTCCTGGGGCTGCCCACGACCTCTCCAGTTTCGATAATATGTTTTGTCTGTAACAGAGATGCAGGCTGACTCACCAAACCAGATTTCCAGGACCATCAAACACTGGGAAAAAAAGCATTTGAAGAAAAGCATATTTGATTCCTGGGTGTTAGCTTCCTCTTGTTTCCTTTAGCAACCAGTGGTAGAATGTGGGCCACTGATCCTTTCTAGACTTGGGGTGAAGCATGAGAGAGGCTAAAAGTGGAGGCAGCACAGGGAAAGAAAGCCCCATCATGATTTGCACATCTGGGCACTAGGGAGGGGCGTGTGGGGCTGTGTCTTCCATCTCTTGTATCCCAGACAAAGGGTCCAGACAAGAGCACAGACAAGGGGTCCAGTCAATATTTGCTGACTCTGAAGTGTTTCCCTTTGTTGCCGAACTCTGACGTCAGCGACACCTCAGCTCAGCCCATTGTCCCCCATCAGTGGGGTAGGCCATGTTTAATGATGTCTTTGAAATTCTTACTTAGAAAGGAAGCTGAGATGCTAAGAGGCCTCACCGCCACCCCCTCCCCAGCACCCCGCCAGCCCTAGTCAGGCTTTGCCCCCACCCCCTTCATGTGGCACACACAACCCTTTCCTCCCCACCTCCCGGAAAGGCCACCCGCCCCTCCCAGTGGCTGAGTCACTGGCTGTGCCACGTCCTGTAGTGGATGGTAGCATCTTGGCTTGTCTCAAGGACGTATGACTGAGTTTCACAGTTTTTCCCTTGAAGCATGAAAAGGGGAAGATTGTAAAAGGATTCTGGCTACTCTCTTGCAGCTTGCAAGATTCAAGACTGGGAAAAAGTGTTCTCCTAATTCTCCTGGCCCTCCAAGGATGAGGCAGGCCTGTGGAACCATAGATTAGTGGCAGGAAGGACCATGGCTAACCTCTTAGGATCCCCTGGAGGGTGAGGGTCTTTCAGAGAGGTGTTCTGTCTCCAGGGTCTGCAAAGCCTGCCTGACACCGAACCACCAACAGCTCAGAGTAAACACACTCTGAGGGCTGAAAGTTGTGTTCATTTCAGGACAAGTCGAGGGCTAAAAACGTTGTGTCAATTTATCTGGGGCTGGGAAACCTAGCGAGCTCCATAGAATTCATCATTTTCTCCAGAACCCCGTTGTAGGAAGAAGGGAGTGAAGGCCAAGGAGCTGTCTTGTCCCAGTGAATCTGTACAGCAGGGTTAAGAAGGTGATCTGAGTTTCACTTTTTTTTTTTTTTAATAGTGGGGAAGGGGATGCAGAGGAGGGAATTCAAGAGTGTCAGGGAGAGAGGATAGCAGGAGGGGGTGGGACAGTCTGGGAGACCCCACTGATGGAGCCGTAGACTTCGCGAGACTGTTAGCCAGAAGAACACAGCGGTACATGGAGAAGGTTCCCCCAGCCCCACTGCCACCAGAAGGCGTCAGTCCCCCTTTGATTCCTGCCTGCATCATACTTCGTTCTGTATTCTTCCCCACTTAACTTTATAATAGCACTTCTCAACCTTGGCTCCATTTTAGAATCACCTGGAAAGCTTTTAAAAGTTATTGCTGACTGGATCCCGCCCTCGGAGAGTCTGATTCCATTGATCTGGGTGAGACCTGGGCATTAGTGTATTTCTTAAATTTCCCCAGGCGATTCTAACAGGCAGCCAGGTGGAGAACCCTAATTTTGTATTTCTTGGGACTTCTTTACAACCTCCCAGAATCTGCCAGGACCAGAGATGCTGTACTCTCTACAGATTCTCCCAAGGGCCACAGAGCATCGCTTCAGTTCTGCATCACTTACTAGGCGATAAAACAAGAACTGGACATTGTCTCTTTTATGAAAGCTCCCTCACCCCATGTAGTTGAGGTGAATATGAGGGGAGCTTTAGCAGAGTGCAGAGATGTTTTCTCTCTTTACATTTTCTCCCAAAGATCATCCTGAACGACCGAACCATCCACATGAAGCACGACTTTACGCGGGGCGTGAACGTGGAAAACGCAGCCCACCCCTGCGTGGGGGCCCCCTGCGCGCATGGGGGCAGCTGCCGGCCCAGGAAGGACGGCTATGAGTGCGACTGCCCCCTGGGCTTCGAGGGGCTCCACTGCCAGAAAGGTACACGGGGAGGGACTCCGGGGCTGCATCCGGGAGCAGAGGGCTCCGGCTTTTCCAGGAGGATCTGTCAACCCTGGGACAGCCGTCTGTGTTTTTTATCGATGATTTCAGTATCGTATTCGATAGCATATGAGATGGTTAATTGTTATATTAAATAAGAATTAAAATGCTGAAATGCCCCTGTAACAGTAGGTATCGGCTTCTTCCCTGAGAAACCCCTCAATGTCTAGTAACCAAAAGGTTACATCATAGTGTAGGGGGGTTTCCAGAACCCCTGCACCTGAGCCACATCCAGAGCCTATCCTGATCGGTGGAAGCTTTATAGGCTGGTAACTATTGACCTCTGCCTGTGAACGCTATAAAGCGTTCTGGATTTGGCTGAGACATTGCACCAGATACAGAAAAATATAAATTCTAAATCGCTTGTTCCAAACTAACGTACAAATAACCTTCTGGAAAGTGCTGTTTTTCATGCTGTTTCCTTGGTGCCTCCATTTCCTCATCTGTAAAATGGGAATAACCATGCAATAGTGTCTAACACAGAAGGTTGTAGGGTAGGCTAAATGAGGCGATGCATATTGCTGAGAGGATTGCCTGGTAAGCACTCAACCAGGGCCAGCCATTGTTGTTACTGGTGAGAAAAATAAAAGGCACTACTCCGCTCCCCACCTTCCCTTGTCAGAGCTAGAGCAGGTCACAGGTGGTGAGTCCCTGCCGGACTGAGATTTTCCCATCTGCCCTAGGGAGGCAGAGGCCACGGACCTGGTGTCTGGAGGAGGCCTACCAGCATATGGTCATCGTGTTGGGCCACATAGGTCTTCTTGTTTCCAACATCAGTGTGGCCTCACCTGTCCGCAAACTAATAAAAAAAGATAGACCAAAGGAAATAAGGCAGGGAGCAGCCTAAGTGAAGGGATGTGTTCTCTCTCTTTCCTATTTGTTTCCAGGTTCCTGATCTTTATCAGAATTACGGTTTAGGGGAAGACTGTAAGTTATAGGTAGACATTGCGGTATATGGAATGGTAGAAGTTGTTTTGCAGCAGTCTTGGGAAATATGAATGCTAATTTGCTGGCTGGACGCCAGAGTAGTATTATATTTAAACGAATTCTGAAAACTGCGTGGCAAATTATATGAAATATATTTATTAACATGGCTCACCCTAGTGATGAACCTCCAAAGAAGAGTAATTGATCCATTTCTGAAAGATCCTGATTATAATTCTAACAGGCAAATTGTTGTTTAGCTAATAGCGTGTACTTGCAGAGATTTAGTTCAAGAGTAGCCCATTCATTCAGAAAATTGAGTTTGGATTTTTCACATTAGTGTTTGAATTTCCTGGGTCTCCAATTTTACCGCAGGCAATTCAAGTTTGCTCCTGCCTTAAGTGCTAACAGTAATGGTCAATATATAAAGTCCAGGCTTAAATGAACATGCACCTTTGAGAACGAAAGGAAGAAGGGCGGGATAATTTGTGATCTTGTTAACCCTCCTTTCCTGCTGCAGAATATTATGTATCACAGATACAACGTGCTCACATTTATAGCTTCATAACTATAGGCTCTGGTTCAGTGAGAAACAGATCTCACCAGAATGAGGAGTCAGATCCCCATGGAGGGCCTGGGCTGGGGGGACCTCCGGGAGGCATTTAGGCCTCTTTTTCTGAAACATGCTAGGCTAGAGTCAAGAGTAAAATCCAGGCAGACTGTGAGCTCCCCTTGCGTTGTCTCAGTATTTCCTTATGCTCTGAAGTAAAGTAAAGATAGTGCCTTCGGCAGAATGGCAGCTGTCGCCAACCCTAGGAAGGTTTATATATGGGGAGCGTGGCCTGGATCATTCATTTCTTCTCCCATTATACAGCTTGAGAGGATTAATGGGGGTCCGGGCACAGGTTAGGGCTGTTGAGGGCAATTTTCTCCAGGCCCCAGCAGGCACACGGTGGTGTGCTGTTGCCATACAGACTCATTGGGCTGAGCATCCAGTCCTGAGCAAGGACTGGAAAGAGAGGGGAGAGAGACGGGCAGCTATGCTCTTCCACAGAGACGTACAAGAACATTCTAAAAGTTTGGGTGGATTCTTAATGGGAGAGACCAAGAATCCTTAGAAGCCATCCTTGGCTGGCAGGATGAATCCTGATGGGTAGACAGGAGACATCTTGTCAAATCCAGCAGGGTGATCCATAGCTTCATATACTTTAAAGTTTGGATTTTTTCCCTCTCCCTGATAATGTTTCAAAAGCAAGAACCTATTCAGAGTATCCCCTCCAGAAGTTAAACCAGTCCTTTTACATTGAGCGACATATTGCAGAAGTCACCAGAGTCCCACCTCATTCAATCCGTACCACCTCCCTCAGGGATTTAGCTCTGGGGATCCTCGCGAGTCTAGTTTTCTCCAGCATGGTCAGGGAGTTTCCACGAGGACCCTCTTTCTTACCACTTGGTGACACAGGAGGCGTGGAGCCAGAAAGTCACACAAATCCTGGAATGGTTCTAGACACTCAGACCGTCGCGGTGGTTTGGGGACCTCGTCCATTGCTCCTGCGAGGCTGAGCCCAGACAGGAGCGGGCATTGGACTCCCGCTGAGCTCCTTACTGCTCCCAGGGCACTGCATCCCATCCCGCTGCGCCTCTCCATCCCAGTGTGGGGAACCCGCCAGGACAGGAGAAGCCAGAAGTTCTTTTCTTTTTTCCCAAATCATTTGTATTTCATTTTATTAAAAATTTTAAATATATAATTTATTGTCAAGTTAGCTAACATACAGTGTATACAGTGTGCCCTTGGCTTCGGGAATAGATTCTCGTGATTCATCGCTTACATACAACACCCAGTGCTCATCCCAACAAGTGCCCTTGTCAATGTCCATCACCCAATTTCCCCTCCCCACATCAACTGTCAGTTTGTTCTCTGTATTTAAGAGTCTCTTATGATTTGCCTTCCACTCTGTTTGTTTGGTTTTTTTTCTTGCCTTCCTCCATGGTCTTCTGTTAAGTTTCTCAAAGTCCACCTATGAGTGAGAACATATGATGTCTGTCTTTCTCTGACTGACTTATTTCACTTAGCATAATACCCTCCAGTTTCACCTACCATCCACGTTGCTGCAAATGGCAAGATTTCATTCTTTTTCACTGCTGAGTAGTATTCCTTTATATGTATGCACCAGAAGTTCTAACTCCCAGCCTGCTTCTAACTTCAGGTGCCTATAAAAATCATAAGACCCAACTTTGGTGGTTCTCTCACCTCCCATTTGGGGGCCCTTACTCTTTGAGGGGTGACTTCTCCCACCTCAAATCTAGACATCCCATATAGCACCCCAGTACTGAGACCCCCTTCTCATTTTACCAGAAGGGCATCACCAAGTCCTCCGTCCTCATGTAATGTATTCCCCATTCTTAGGGATTTCTTTTGTCTCTACTCTCATCCAAACTTACCCCTCTTGTATCTAGTCCCTCAGAGTTCCTATATCTAAGTAAGTGACTAGCAAGACAAAGCAGAGTTTCACAAAGCTCATGTAAAAAATTAGGTTCTAAGAAATATTAATGAGTCTTTTGAGCACACACACACACAGACAGGCAGACATACAATCACATACACAAAATGGGAGTGGGAGTGGTGTTCTCTGGTCAAATAAGCTTGGGTAATCCTGAGCCACCAGAGTTCAACAGCTCTCTCTTCTGCGGGACTTCTCAGCGCCTTGGCCATGATCTGAGTGTCCAGGACAAGGATACAGGATACAGCCTCTTCCTCCTGGGCTTCTCCCAGCCCAGAGCACACAGGCCCCTTGGGAAAGAACTCAGCCCTGGTCCTCCCTTCCCTTCCCTGCATTTCTGAGAAGTTTGGGCTCAGACCGTGCAGGACCCTGCAGTCCACTAGATGGGGGTGTTTCTCTGTAGCAGGTGAGCTGTTCCACACAATTGACAGCAAAACCGGTTCGGTCACATATTTGTCAGAGAAGCACAGTCCTAAAAGATCGGATCCTGCCTTATCATTACAGATATAACACAAATGCAACATTTTGAACATTTTGTATTTAGCAAATTCACAGCATATTGGGGGTCTGATTTAGATGATTTTGTTTTATTTTTGGTCCAAATGTATGAAAAAAATAGCTTCAGTCAATATAGAGCATAAGAAAACTCAGAATACAAAAGCACAGATTAAGAAAACATATTAATTATGCATACTACAGGGAATTTTTTTCCTTGGGATGTTGTATCATTAAACAATGGAAACATGGGCGCATGCAGCCTAGACATTGATCTTGAGAGAGCTGACGACTAGTCATAAAGGAAAAGGTCTTTTGTTGTTGTTTACTCTGTGGCCAGAGTCAGCTGTCACATAACCGAGAATTCTGTACCAAGTCAAACTGTCCGGCAAAGGACAGAGCTACCTACCCTGTGGGTGTGGGTGCTACCATCCATCAGGATGGTGTTGGGAGAGTCAGATTACACGTCCCCCCCCCCCGCCCCCCCCAGGTCTTTCCTCCGCTGTGGTCCTGTGAGAGAGCCAGCACTCTTTATAGTCTTTTGGGAATTTCAAGTCCCTCAAGTGGAAAATTCGCTTTGCCTGGCTTGGAGGCTGCTATTCACTGGGGTATTTTTATGTGTGTCAGCAGATGGCACAAGCTTCTGGGTATAAATGTGAAGACGTGACAAAAATACTTTTCAACTAGTGCAGTTGCCGCAGAAAAAAAGGCAATGTAGAAACAATCAGATTAGGATAAAATATCACCATATTTACAATAAACCACAAAGGGCCAGAAAGGGCCTAGATGGTCACCTCCAGCTCTGATGTTTTAGTATGGAGTTAATATTTATCCATATATCCTGCCTACCGTGAGTATATCTTCACCATTTTGTATTCAGTCATGTCATTTCTGGAGCATCCCCTGCTGTTTGTTAATCGCAAAATAAGCAGGGCTCTGAGATCTTCTAAAAGGGGCGTGGGGGCAGGAATTGGGGTGATACTTTTCCACTACAGAGAGAAAAGAGGCAGCTGGTTGGCTTACCATTCCTCTTTCATATGTAGCCTAGAGTCAAGAAAAGTAATAATCACTGACAAGGTAACTAACTCTTTAGCAAAGAACTATTTCTTCAGGTTTAGAATAAATGGGGATTGTTAGTGCAAGGTGGGGGGGGGGCTCAGAAGTGTCAGACAGCTTATTATACATCTCTTCTTTGTCCAACCCCCCTACCCCCACTGTTAAGTGGAGACTTCGTTAGGGAGGTGAGTGGGGTGACTTTGTGTAATCCTGCTGAGAAAGATCCCAGTGGTCCCTTTGGGATTCTTAGTCACACTCCCTTAAGAGGGTGAGCTGGGCCCTTTGCAGGGCTTTATGAGGGAATCAAGGCTGGTTTTCAGGGATCTGCAACCAAGAGAATTGGGATTTTACAATGACTGGAATTCTGACTTTTGCTGTTCTGTTCCATGCTGACACTTGGCAGAGTGTGGGAACTACTGCCTCAATAGTAAGTACAGTACGTTTCACGAGACACAGGGAAAGCGCTCTGGGTTCATGCCAGGGAGGGTTCTGGCCAGGCCATGGGCACAGTGCAGGCCAACCACATGCAGAGGGTAACCAGGGTAAATGGGGTGGCCCTCGGACACGCTACCAGGGTGGCGGGAATCCCCCCTCTGAAGCCACCAGCCCTGCAAATGCACTCATCTCCCCGCTGGACCTCAGGAGGAGCCTGAGCCCCAGAGCTGAGGGGCTTAGCAGGCAGCTGGACGGGGCTCACACAGACCCCTTTGAGGCTCTCTGTGTGCAGAGCTGAGGACATGTGACAAGCACATCCTGACCATTTCAAGGAGCCCAGGGAACACTGGCTTTTGGCCACAAGCCCACGTCCATGGCCAATAAACAGCAGGGCCCTGCCTGCCTCTCTCCCTGGGGGTGAGCCAAGCCCAGTAGGGGAGCCTTGGCTATGTTTAGCTCTGGGAACGACTCCTCCGTCAGCTTGGATATCTTCTCCTTCTAGGCACTTGTATCTGGAAAGTAGAGGCCTGCATCCCAGCTGTGAGCCCCCTTTTACCTCAACCACGCTTGCCCTCTCATCTCCACTCCTATTCTTCTGGGTCCTTCTATCTCTGCCTGGTTTCCCCACCCTGATTTCTTTCCGCCACCACCGAAGGCTGCCCATCTGCCTGGCTCTCCTTTCTTTCATGCCTTCTCCCTTCCTGCTTTGTCGTCTTCTTTTCTCCTTTCCCTTCTTTCTCCTTCTACCCATTTGTTTTCCTACTCAACTCTTGCTATTTTCACCCCACTCTTTGTTCCTCTATTTCCCCTCCTTTTCTTCCCCTCTTTCTCTTACCTACTTTAAACAAAAGGGAGACAGGCTGGTGGTGTGGCCAGAATTTTAAGCTACAGTAGCCCCCTGTCTATCTGCCAGGGGGAACATTCCAAGACCCCCAGTGGATGCCTGAAGCCACAGACAGTACAGAATTCTATATACTGTATGTGTTTTTCCTGTACATACTTCCCTACGATACAGTTTAGTGTCTAAATTAGGCACAGTAAGAGGTTAGCAGCAATAACTAATAATAAAATAGAACAAGTATAACAACGTTTGTAATAAAAGTTATGGGACTGTGGTCTCTCTCTAAATATCATATTGGACTCTACTCACCCTTTTGATGCTGTGAAATGAGAGTGAGGTGGATGGTGTAGTCGTGGTGGCCCCGCGTTAGGCTCCGAATGACTTTCTGAGGGTAGTCAGGAGAATCATGTCCCTTTGCACCACAGCCAACTATAAGTAACTCAAAGTGTGGATGGCAAACCCATGAATAAGTGGGGGCTACTGTATCAGAGCGTTTCTTGGTTCTAATAGGCCCTCTTGGCTGGCAGCTCCCTGTCCAGGGCTGTGCTACGTCAGAGGGCAATAGACCAATTCCCTCATAGTTCCCTCAGAAATGATCTTAAATGTTTCATTTCTCTTCCTTTGCTTTTCTTGGTTTCTTCTTTCCTTCTGTCTGTTTGTCCTTCTTTCCTTCCCTCCCTCCTTCCTTCCTTTTTTAATATGTATTTTTTATTAAAAAATATTGGGAACTTGCCAACAGAGGACCTTATATTGGGGCTCAATGTCATTGGGTTTGAGGGTTTGCTGTTGTCTCTCTCTGTATTTTCATGTTTAAAAAGTTATACTTCAACTCTCTTACTCTTCATAGTATCAAATAATTACACACTTTCTCTCCTGAGTGTAGAGTCAGCTCACTGTCTTCTTTGTGTCAACCACATATTTTTGTGAAACTACAACTTGGTTTATAAGCTGCCTTAGGGGTGGTTGACCATTCGACTTTGGCTCAGGTCATGATCTTGTGGTTCGCAGGCTTGAGCCCCACTTTGGGCTCTGTGCTGACAGCTCAGAGCCTGGAGACTGCTTCACAGTCTGTGTCTCCCTCGCTGTCCCTCCCTGGCTCACGCTCTGTCCATCTCTCTCTCAAAAAAAAAAAATTACAGAAATTAAAATAAAAAAATAAGCTGGCTTTTCCTCTCTCATTTCATATGCATTTCTTTGAAAATGAGATTCATTCCATGTTAATTTCCTTAACCTGTCATTTCTGTCTTTCTAAAGAGGAAAAAGATATTGCTAACTGTGTGGAAAAGGGAAAACAAAGTGATGAGAAATTAGAAAGAAGGAAATGTACTTCTAAAATATTGGAAAGTTTTTGCTAAGTGGGCCAAGGGCCAGAAGTAGGGAGCACCCATTGGCTTATGGTCTTCTGCTGTCTCAGCTGTGTGATCTTGGGCAAATCCTTGGTGATTCCTGTGTGTCATTTTCCTCTTCTGTAGAATGGGAATAAGCAACCCTCCTTCATACTCGCTGCTACTTCGTGGGATTGTGGCGAAGATCCTGTGAAATATGACACTGGGAGGTGAATTGCAAAACAAAAACAAAAGCAAAAAAACAGAAGTCAAAGCCTTATCCTGCCCACTTCACCGATC
Organism: Hyaena hyaena; assembly: GCF_003009895.1. Classification (NCBI taxonomy): domain Eukaryota; kingdom Metazoa; phylum Chordata; class Mammalia; order Carnivora; family Hyaenidae; genus Hyaena; species Hyaena hyaena. The sequence goes on from NW_024081849.1 coordinate 347,558, forward strand.
TTTTGAGGTCATGGCTGAAGGAGTCCTGGGGCAGATTGGCTTCAAATAATGAACTCTTGGTGGGCTTTGTTTGGAGAATGTTTTCTCTGCCTCCCTTAGAGAACATCGAGGGTTGTCCCCAGCTGTTTCCCCATATGGCCCCAGACCTGCTCTTTAGCTTCCAAGAATAATTGGGCACAGTTCAAGTTTCAACATCTTGCAGGGACTTCTTAGTAGGGCTGAGGCCAATAGCAGTGAAAGCCAGCCCCAGGGAGGCAACCACAGGGAGACACCAACTCCCAGCCACGACAGGCAGTTCTGACCCTGGCCAAGTACATGTGCAGCCAAGAGGAAGGGGCTGACAAGTTGTTAAATGTCCCACTTCCAGGAGCTGGCTTCCTTTGTACTTTCCTGCCATGTGGTTGAGGGCTGGGTTCAGGAGAGCCATATACCACATAACCTCCATTTTTTGTTCTGTCTCAGCAATCACAGAAGCCATCGAGATCCCACAGTTCATAGGCCGCAGTTACCTGACCTATGACAATCCAGACATCCTCAAGAGGTAAGACGTCACAGCAGGCACCATCCTTATCTCTGTGGGAGTAGATTTCTCAGAGTCTTTCCCAGGACTTTGCTTATCTTACTTGCCAGAAGATAATTCTCAAAGAAGGATATACTGCCGTGGCCTTGGGGTAGGGGTGGGGGTGGGGGGCACACACACAATAAACATAGAAACCAGAACAAAACAAACAAAAAACAAACTGAATTTGAAAAATGCTGCCCTTCAAATAACCCCATCACAAACAACCCAAACCTTTTCTGGTCAAAGGGCCTGGAGAGAGGAACGTGCCCAGGTCCGGGATTTCCGATACTCGGGTTTTGAGAAGCAGTGAGAACTTGACAATCCCAAAGCCAAGACTATGAGTGTGATTCCCCAGGAGGGTCAGTTAGCTGCATGCTGTTGTGTGACCACAGTCTGTGGCTCTGCTTAGAAGCAGCAGCAGAAGCACCCGGTGTTTCCACGCTGGTCTTCAAATGCAGCAGATACTACTCTGTATCTTCCTCTGCAAAATCCACTCTCCTCTTCAGGCTCTGGCCCCCTCATGGAGGGGCTTCTCAGCTCTCCTCATGTGGATACAAGAAGCCCACATCCTCGCCATGGCTTTAATCCTAGTGGCAGGAGCTCCAGTACCACTCTGCAGGCCACTTCTCCTGGTTTGGAGCATGTTTACGGGAGAAGGAAGAGGGTGGCCTTAGGCCAAGTCCTCGCCCTAGTGAGGCGCATCTTTGGTGCTTTCCATTTGCCTTGCTCTCCTTTTTCCTCCTCTGGTTCTTTGTAGTTTATAGGGTGCCACCCCCCACCTTGCCACCAACACCATCATTCTAGAATGTTCCTTCATCTTCAGGTTGACTGCATCTTAACAGACTAAGGCAGAGCATTAAGCCAAAGACACTAGGTTCTTAGGGTAGAGTTTGGGGGCTTTGAAGGGACAGAAGTAGTAGAGAGACCTTTTCTTGCGACATTGGATGTCCCTGTTAGAACACACACCAGATAGACATTGCTTCCTTTCTTTAATTCCACGTTGTATTTCTCTTGCTTGCCTTTGCATGGGGCCTTAGGAACAATGGGTTCCCAGCCAAGAGAGAGCTTCTCCCTTCTTCAGCACTTTCTCCCCCCAAAATGGACAGACATTCGGTCCCCAGAAAACAAGGGAGTGTGAAAGGGCCCAAGTCTTCAGCACTCTGGTGCTTAGTAAGAGGTGCTGGGTGGTTTGGGGGAGTCAAGGGGTTTGGTGAGGGTAAGAGGTGCAGGGCCCCAAACCAACTGTGTGAATGTGTGTGCATGCATGTATATGTGATGTGTGCGAAGCTGCAAGTAGATGTCAAGATCAGGGTCTGTTTCAATTGGATGCCTTTGGCTGCAAGTAACAGAAAACTCAGCTCAAAATGTCTTAAAAATGAAGGGCATTTACTATATCATGTAATAAGCAGTACAGACTTAGATTGGTTCCTGGGTTGGTTAATTCAGAGGTTCAACTGTATCATCAAAGGCTAAGTCTCTTCCATCCTTCTGCTCAGTTATCCTCAGCAACTTCTCCAGAGGCCACTCCCTTCATGGTTATAAGACAGCTACCCATAAGATGTTCATAAGATGGCTATAAATCAGGGCACTATCCAGCAGAAGTAAAAAATTTTTATGTGACTTTTTAATTTTAATTTTTTAATGTTTATTATTGAGAGAGAGAGATAGTACGTGAGTAAGGAAGGGGGAGAGGAAGAGAGGGAGACACAGAATCCGAAGCAGGCTCCAGGCTCTGAGATGGCAGCACAGAGCCCAACATGGGGCTCAAACTCATGAACCATGAGATCATGTCCTGAGCCAAAGTCGGATGCTTAACCAACTGAGCCACCCAGGCACCCCAACATGTGACTCTTTTAAAGGAAAAGAATCTTTCCTAGAATCCTCCTGATAAATTTCCTCTATCTCATTGGACAATATTAGTCACATGGCCACCCCTAAACCAATAACTCAGGAGAAATGGAACCATTATGATCAGCTCATACTAATCAATGTATTCAAAGCAAGTGAGAGAAGGAAGGAACCTGTAATAAAAGATGGAAAAAAACAGATCTCTAGCAAGTAGGCCAGGACTAGATTCTCTGCACCTGGCCTGGTGGCAAAGTCATCATTATGGACCCTGCTTCTTGCTGCTTCACTCTGAGATGCTGCATGGGGACAGTAAACTTGATCTCTTCCTGTGTAGGTCAGGCTTGGGAAACCTAAACAAAAGCTCCCTCCACTGTTCACTACAGATAATCCCCGAGTGATGATGGTTCGACTGAATGATTGTTCAACTTTACAGTGGTGCAAAAGTAATGCACACTCAGGAGCAACTATACTTTGAATTTTGAATTTTTATCTTCTCTCAGGCTAACAATGTGTGATATGATCTTCTCTCCCAGTGCAGGGCAGTGGCTGCAGCTCCCATTCAGCCACACCATCACGAGGGTGAACCACAAAAGCACTTAACAACCATTCTGTTCCCATACAACTATTCTGTTTTCCATTTTCAGTATGGTATTCAATAAGTTACAGGAGACAGTCAACACTACTGTAAAGTAAGCTTTGTTTTGGATGATTCTGTTCTCCTGTGGGATAATGTATGTGCTCTGAAACCGTTTAAGGTAGGCTAGGCTAAGCTATGATGTTTGCTAGGTTAGGTGTATTAAATGCATTTCTCACTTAAGGTATTTTCAATTTGTGATGGGTTTATCAGGGTGTAACCCCATAGTGAGTTGAGGAAGGTCTGCACTGAATACACTCTACAGCTCCTGACTAGGTATGTGAGACAGAGGGACAGCATGAGGGGTAGGAAAACAGAAAAAGAGACTTTCTCAGTAGTGCCATATTAGGAACAATAGTATATTATGTTTACTTTTATCTCACCTTTTATTTAAGGACCTCATGCTTGCTCTTCTCCTTTTATTGGATAAAACCCTGGTCACTTTAGGTAGACTAGATTTCTGAACTGGTCTATCCCCAAGAATTGAATAGAACACAAGCACGTGATCGTATTCCCAGCCATGGCTGTAGGGGCAGGGAACTGACGTGCCTGAGCGCCGCTCCGTTCCTCAGCTTCCTGTTCTACCCCACCTGCTGCTGCCCCAATCACGCTCAAGATCATTATCCTATCAAGCCACCTTCCTTGACTGGCACTCAGCCTCCTCCTCTGCCCTCAAGGACAGTCACTGCCAGAGCAGGCCATCCATGGCCATGATCATAGCCCAGAGGACTGCCAACTTGAACCCCTTGGCAGTTAAGAAACTCATGCTCTGTTGGGGAATAAGGAACACTTTTCCAAGGCCCTATGAGGGTGGGACAGGAAAGAGAGAAGACTGAGATGTGTATAGGGGGTGGTACATCTTTGATACTGGCATTGGCCAGAGTCTGGCTAATCTGTAACTCATCAAGTGCTCCCTCATGGGGTTTCACCACATGTGGGGAAAGGAACACTGCTGCAGAATGAGAAGTCCATAATTTTAGACCCATACTGTGACTCGTGGTGGTGATGCCATGTTTAATTTCCCAGGAGTAAGTATCAGAAATGCCAGATTACCCTTATACCTGGCTTCTTGGGGCTGGTGGACAAAACTGGGATTATTCAGAATGGATGTTGGTGGAGACTGGTTGGTTTGTTGCAATTATTTGTGTATTTTCCCCAGGGTATCAGGATCAAGAACAAATGCATTCATGAGGTTTAAGACAACTGCCAAAGATGGCCTGTTGTTATGGAGGGGAGATAGCCCCATGAGACCCAACAGTGACTTCATTTCCTTGGGCCTTCAAGATGGAGCTCTGGTGTTCAGGTAACCCCCTCACCAGCTGTCTGCAGCATCATCTTGCAATTTTTCTCAGACAGGGCTGACCATGCCAAACAGAGTCGTGCCAAAGTTAGCACATAGCCTTCTGGAATTGACTGTTGCCTGAAGGTCCAGGCTTATCTGAGGCTCCTGGTGTTTCAGTGTTTCATCCATCTTGTAGAGCAGTAGTCAGCAAATTGTAGCCTGAGGGCCAAGAATGTAGCCCACCACCCGTTTTTGTAAATGAAGTTTTGTTGGAATTCTGCATACTCATTCATTTATATATTATCTGACCACTTTCATGCTACATTGGCACACTTTTTTTTTTTTTACAAATAGTTTATTGTCAAATTAGTTTCCACATAACACCCAGTGCTCATCCCCACAAGTGTCCTCCGCCATGCCCATCCCCCCTGCCCCCCACATCCATCAGTCCTCAGTTTTTGTCAGCATTCAGGAGTCTCTCATGGTTTGCCTCTCTCCCTTTCCCCCACCATTTCCCCGCTTCTTCTCCCCCTTGTTCCTCCGTCAAGTTCCTCCTAATCCTCCTATACGTGCAAACATATGATATTTGTCCTTCTCCGCCTGACTTATTTCGCTCAGCATAACACCCTCAAGGTCCATCCATGTTGCTACACATGGCCAGATTTCATTGTTTCTCATTGCCATGTAGTATTCCATGGTATAGATAAACCACATCTTCTTGATCCATTCATCTGTTGATGGACACTTAGGCTCTTTCCATGTTTTAGCTATTGTGGAGAGTGCTGCTATGAACATTGGGGTACATGTGCTCCTATGCCTCAGCATTTCTGTATCCCTTGGGTAAATTCCTAGCAGTGCTATTGCTGGGTCATAAGGGAGTTCTATTGTTAGTTTCCTGAGGAACCTCCACACTGTTTTCCAGAGGGGCTGTACCAGTTTACATTCCCACCAACAGTGTAGGAGGGTGCCCGTTTCTCCACATCCTCGCCAGCATCTAGAGTTCTCTGATTTGCTCATTTTAGCCACTCTGACTGGCGTGAGGTGGTATCTCAGTGTGGTTTTGATTTGTATTTCCCTGATGAGGAGGGATGCTGAGCATCGTTTCATGTGTCTGTTGGCCATCTGGATGTCCTCTTTGGAGAAGTGTCTGTTCATGTCTTCTGCCCATTTCTTCACTGGGTTGTTTGTTTTTCGGGCGTGTAGTTTGGTGAGTTCCTTATAGATTCTGGATATTAACCCTTTATCTGATATGTCATTTGCAACTATCTTTTCCCATTCCGTTGGTTGCCTATTAGTTTTGTGGGTTGTTTCCTTTGCCGTGCAGTACATTGGCACACTTGATTGGTTTCAATGGGGACTGGATGGCAAAGCCTAAAATATTTATTATCTGGCCCTTTACAGAAAATTTTTTGACCCCTGTTCTAGCAGGGTGCAGCCATATGCTCCCCACTTGCAAATTAGGAAGTCGTAGAGAGAGGACTTTGATAGTGCTAAGCATGGACATGAGTATTCAGCTCAAGCTAGCTCGGACTGATGCAACTATCTATGGTTGAGAAACCTGGCTTAAATTCTGCCTCTGTCCCCTATTAGCTGTGCAGCCTTTGGAAGGAGAATGCCTGCTTTCTAATCTCCCACTGCAAAGAAGAGCAAAGCACAGACTCATATGTCAGTAGGTCAATCCAACATTTGGATTTTTGTAAATGCTTCTTGGGTGATACTGATAAGGCAGTCCCAGAAGCTCTTACCTCTTTTGGGTGACTTCAGACTGTTCTCAAATGTGTCAAATGGATAGCTGTAAAGTAGCAGAAGGATTTCCTAGGCCACTTCTCCCCACCCCACTGGGTGGGGGCTGGGTTTTCCCAGGGCAGGCACTGGCTCATGTGATAAGAAGAAGCTTCTGTAGAGATTGTGATGATACATCCTCAACTTGAGATTAGAAATGACCTGGGTGGCTCTGTAGGTTGAGTGTCCAATTCTTGATATCAGCTCAGGTTGTGATCCCAGAGTCGGGGATTGAGCCCCATGTTGGGCTCTTTGCTGACTATGGAACAAACTTAAGATTCTCTCTCTCCCTCTGCTCCCCTCCCCCAAGCGTGGTCTCTGGACCAGCAGCATCAGTGTCACCTGGGAACTTATTAGAAATGCAGGTTCTCAGTAGTCCCCACACTCCCCACCTCCAGCCGATTTACTGAACCAGAAAAACTCTAGGGGAGCGCCCAGCCATCTGTTTTAACGGTTTCTCCAAGTGACTCTGTGTCTGCTGAAGTTTGAAACCCCTGCACAGTCTCTAGATCATCTTCTCTGCTCCATGGGGGTAGGAATTTCTCTGGCTTTCTCTTTTTTAATTCCTCCTCTGGTGAGTAGCACAGATTTACTACATGATAGGGCATCAGTTGGAATTAAAACAAAGATGACGGACTTGTGGAGAGGAGGAAGATCTTAATTCTGGGGCTTCTGGGGCTCATGCACTGGGATTACCGACAGCCAGAGGAGAATAACCGTTGAGTCTTTTTCAGTTTCAACAAAAGGCATCTTGAGAGGAAGTGTCACTTGCCCAACACGACGCTTGCTCCCAGACAGCAGAGCACACTAAGCTGTGCAATCCTGTGCTTGCCCTGCTCTTGTGAGCGCGCATGTGGTTGGAGGCCAGAGGCTGGCCAGTGGGAGCAGTTCTCACCGTCTGGGCCCCCTTCCCCCGCTTGGCCCTGAGGTCAAAGGCAGAGCTCTTCACACCCCACTTTCAGGCTGGCTGCCGCGAAGCCATTTTCTTGTGGTTTTCCTGTGGTTAACCTCACCAAGGCCTCAAGTACTTGATTGTGCCCAGAAAAGGGAACTGAAACAGTAGCTGGGCCGTGGGTGGGAGGCCCCACTTCCCCCTAAACCGCCGGCTAAAACCCATCCATTCCGCCAGGTCAGTGGAGCTCGGCCCAGGCCCAGGGCCCACCCGCCACAGCAGGCCCTCTGGCTCCCGCAGCTGGCCAGCCCCCACTCCCCACACCCCCAGGGCACCCTTCTGGCAACTCCACCACATCCCAGTCATTTTTCTCAGGCTACCAGTTCTTCCTCAGGACTCTGAAAATGGGCCCAGTGTTTTTCATTTAAGCCTGGAGTTCCGGCCGTGTTCTATGTAAGGAATCCATCACTTCGCCCCCACCAAGGCACACATCTGTGCCCGTCCCTGGGCCTGGGGCCGCCACCATGCTGTCTCTGCTGCATTTCCTTCGTCTGGGCCGTTACTTCCCACATCCATTCACCCAGCACTGACATAGGAAAGGCAGCTTCAGGAGGCTGGGCAGAGAGAAGAATTAGAGTTCAGACCAGTGGTTTGAAAATGTCCGTATACAGAGTCAATGGGGAGATTGTCTCAGAGGTTGATTCCTGGGACCACCCCCTGAGATCCTGATGGACCAGGTCCATGTGGGCACCAGCATCTGTTTGGAAACCATCAGGAACCACGCTCTAAAAAACAGGGTCTGAAATGATCAAAAGTGTGGGCTTCTGGGTCAGACCTGTGCCATTCCCATGGCTAAGTGACCTCTCGCAGGTCACCTGACCTCTGTGAAAGGAAATAATTGTGAGGATTGAAAGAGTTTATACAATGCAGGGTATGGCATATCTAGTAGTTAGTGGTAATGATTATTAAAATCATGATCTTTGAGCAAATGTTTTCTGTTTCTGTGTGCAAGATGAAGTAGAAGAAAGGGAATCAAAGTGTGTGGATAATGGCTGTTTTGTTTCGTTGTACTTTATGATTGGATATGGGGCATAAAACCCTGTGAACAGGTATGTGACAATCACTTGACTGACTGTCTTTCCCACTATGTCCATGTGACTTAATAACATTTTCAGGCAAGAGAGGAAAAGGAAGGGATGTGCCGTTAGCCCGGTGCCCTGTGCTACAGTACAAAGGGAGCATGACTAAGCAGGGGTGTCACCACGTGGAGGCAGTGCAGTGGCTTCCAAGAGGCTTCACCTGGTGGCTCTTCCAGGCGGCCCACCTTGGTGCTCAGCCCCATAGTTTCTCGTGCACAGCAAGTTAAGTAGGTAAATTTGGATCAGAATAACCGATTCAGGCTAACCAGATTCACAAGGCATTGATAGAGAAGCCAGACATACATTCATTTGTTGATTTATTCATGCATTCATATGTTCCCACCTTAAAAAAACAACAGGGGCGCCTGGGTGGCTCAGGTGGTTAAGTGTCCGACTTCGGCTCAGGTCATGATCTCGCGGTTTGTGGGTTCGAGCCCCACATCGGGCTCTGTGCTGACAGCTCAGAGCCTGGAGCCTGTTTCAGATTCTATATCTCCCTCTCCCTCTGACCCTCCCCTGCTCATACTGTCTCTCTCTCAGAAATAAATAAAACATTAAAAAAATTTTAAAAAACCAAAAAAAAAAAAACAAACCCTGAGGTATAATTTGCATAAAGTACACAAATGTTTGGTGTACACCTTGATGAAATTGGTAATTTTTAAAATTTTTTAATGTCTATTTATTTTTGAGAGAGAGAGTAGGGGGAGGGGCAGAGAGAGAGGGAGACATGGAATCCAAAGCAGGCTGCAGGCTCTGAGCTATCAACACAGAGCCTGATGCGGGGCTCAAACCCACAAACTGTGAGACCATGGCCTGAGCCGAAGTCGGATGCTTAAACTGGCTGAGCCACCCGCGCGCCCCTGAATTTGGTAAATTTTTAAACCTGTAGACACCTGTGTAACCACCCCCCAGAACAAGATAGAGAACATTTTCCTCACCCAGGAAAGCTCCTTCATGCCCTCTCCCAATACAGGTAACCACTGTTTTTGGTCTTTTATCATTGCAAAAAAACAAAGAGATATTCCAGGGTGACAGTGTCTGGAGAAGCAGGAGGCTATTTGGAGGCTCAGATAGAGTGCTGGGGAGTGTTGGAGAGTCCGGTCATGGAGATGCCGACTGCATGGCCCCTCCAATTGCCACCCCACAATCCACAGGGCTGGATTCCTGTCTGCCAAGTTCAGTGTTGACTCCTCTCAGTGCTTTCTGGCTCTTTGCATGAACAGGAACGTTATCAACTGAAAGGTTTCCATTCACTGGATTACAATCACGTTCCAGTCTGGTGTCCCTGAGCTTATACCAAAATCACCCTGATTCAGAAACCTGGGTGTTTCTGGCTTTTTTAGTTACATATTTATAACCTGTTGGTTTACTCTCACATATGACTACTCTTCCAGGAGAGGCCTGATGAGTTTAACTCTTGGTGGCAACTTTCTCCTTATTACTGGTTCCTGTGGATGTATTGCTAACCCTGAATATGAGCTGCATTAAAGACCACATATATTTGGGGTAGTGGGGTTATTTGGATCTTACTGTGTGCTGTGCTCTTTACATATAATATTCCCTACAGTCCTTCAGGGAGGGTATTATTACCCCCATTTCACAGATGAGGAAACAGGCTCAGAGAGATCAGGCAAATGACCAAGGTCGCAGAGCTAGTAATTGGCAGCACTGGGAATCAAGTCCAGCTAGTCTGATCCAAGAACCGATGCTCCTTCTGTTACCCTGTGCTACCTTTCAAAAAAGCCCACCTAGTAATTCAGCTCAGTTTCTGCCAAGCAGCACTTGGCCCTGCTTCATATTCATTCATTTCTTCAAGAAGTATTTATTTGGCCACTAAATAATGAAATCTGACAATTCCACCTGTGGGCTGCTTCACACAAGGGGACACTGGGTGAGGGAAAATTCATTAGAAAACAGTAAACTTTTCAGGATCCCAGTGACACCCATGCCTCCTAGTTTGTCAGGTCACCCAGGTTCTGTGCTTGGTTCAGTGCCTATGGGCCATGTGACTCCATTGAGCCTCCATTATTACAGAAAGGACCGATAGTGCTTTCCTGGGGGAAAGCCAAGGACGTTCTATTCTTGCGAGCGAATGCATGCAAGAGCTCAGTAACTAATCCAGGTTTCCTTTCAACATTCCTAATTCTTGTCCAATGAAGTAATGGAGAGATAATGTCCTAAGATGAAGCGAGAGGTGCTCTGGTGGAACATATTGTCTTTGAAGAGCATGATTATATAGGCTTTATTACATTATCAAGGGGAGGTCTATGCAGCCGGCCCAGTGCCCAGCCTGGAATAGTCATTCACCAAATATTTGTTGAATTGAATTAAATTAGAATTATTGAATGAACACTGGGCTAAGAGGGATATTTCCCTCTCATAAACAACATGTGCATGTCTTCTGATACCCCTAGGGTTTGAGGGTATCTGGAAACTGTACTTGAAAATACAAAACTACTGAGTGGACCTGATATCAGAGTAAGATGGGGAGGGAGGAGCAGATAAGACACTGAGTTAAGTCCTATACATTAGCTTTGGGATTTTCAGGTAAATTCCCCTGATCTCTTTGGGGCTCAGCCTCTTCTGCAATGTTCTGTTTTGTTTTGTTTTGTTTTGTTTTGTTTTGTAAAAGAGTGAAAACACGTGTATTAGCTTCTGAGAGCTGCCATAACAAATTACCACAAATTGGGTGACATAAAACAACAGAAATGCATTCTCTCTCCGTTCTGGAGGATAGAAGTCCAACACACAGGTGTTGGTAGGGTCGGTTCCTTCTGAGGATTCTGAGGGAGAACGTTCTATCCCTTTCTCCCAGGTAGCAGTGGCAGCTGGCAATTCTTGGTGTTTCTTGGTTTATAGATGCATCATTTCAATCTCTGTCTTCATCTTCACATGGCATTTTCCCTGCATGTCTCTGTCTCTTTGACCAAAACTTCCTTTTTTATAAGGACATACTGGATTTAGAGCTGCCCTAATCCAGTATGACTTCATCATAAACTAATTACATCTGCAAAGACCCTGTTTCCAAGTAGGGTCACATTTTGAGGTTCTGGGTGAACCTTATTTGGGGGGAGACATTGTTTAACCTAGTACCACACATTACAAATGATAAAGCCTTTCTTGTCCCTGATATTATGGTACTGATGCTTCTGTACATGGGGCCCAAACAAACAAACATCTTGAGGACATTATGCTAAATGAAATCAGCCATTCGCAAAGTGACAAACACTGTAGGATTCTACTTATATGAGGTACTTAGCATAGTCAAAGTCACAGTCTCCTTTCTGTTTGCCAAGTAAAGGGTGGATCACGTATTATAGCTTATGGGGTGCAGAGTTTCAGTTTTGCAAGATAGAAAGAATTTTGGTCATTGCTTGCACAACAGTGTGAACGTACTTAACACTACTAAACTCTACTCTTAAAAATGGTTAAAATGGTAAATTTTATGTTAAGTATATTTTACTACAATTAAAAATTTTAAAAACATTTTTTTTTTTGGATTATTCATGGCCCAGCCTAGAAACCTAATGCTTTTTTTTTTTTTTTTATAACATTGTTTTGTTTTGTGTTAAGGAAACTGCATTCTGAGTTCCAAAGAATTTTTGCAATGAGAAATGTTTTTGGATGGCTGACTTCCTGTACTTCATTACTTTATTCTGTCTGTCTTGTTCTTCCCTCACGCTGTTAGTTATAACCTGGGCAGTGGTGTGGCATCCATCATGGTTAATGGCTCCTTCAGTGATGGTCGATGGCACCGAGTCAAGGCTGTTAGGTGAGTATCTACCAAAGGGTGACACAGAGGTGGATGTGCTATCCAAGTCCCTTTGGCCCCAGTGTCCTGTTCCCCAACCTTGCCTGGCATCCTACTACTTCTGACCTAGGTCTTTCGGGGCATTTTGTTACTACCTTCCACTTTACTTTTCCCAAACACTGGCAGGCTAGAGAGGCTGAACTCCCAAATCTTTACTTGACAGTGACCTTCTGGAGAAAGAACTCTTTGATGGCTAACATGGAAGGGGGCCTTACTATCTAGTGAGATCTAGATATCCCTAGTGAGATAGGATTTCAGGGCATGTAGACTTTGAGAAATGCTTCAAATCTCACTGTGTAGGCAATTGCGTACTTTTTTTTTTTTTTTTTTTGACATTACAGAGCCTTAGAATCTGGGTGTAACCTTCCCCGATTACATATTTCCCCTCTCACAGAGGTCACTACTTTGACATCTGATCAACTTTGGGTGAATCATTCCTTTAAAATTAGTTTTACTACCTGTGTCCAATATTCTTCACAGTATATTCTGAGAAACCAAATAGCACCAGGATTAAATTTAGCTCTATAAAAAAATGTCATTCTTACTCTTAAATATAGAGAATAAACAGAGAGTTGCTGGAAGGTTGTGGTAGGGGGAATGGGCTAAGTGGGTAAGGGACATTAAGTGGGTAAGGGACATTAAAGAATCTACTCCTGAAATCATTGTTGCACGATATGCTAACTAACTTGGATTTAAATGAAAAAAATAAATTAACTAATTTTTTTAAAAAGAAGAAATGCAAATAAAAATTCACTCTTGCTACGTCAGATGAAGGTTCTAGGAGATGAACTGAACAGAGCCTTTGGTTCAGGTTCCCTGGGGAGGTTGGTGGGTAAGGTCGTAAGTAAGGCTTGGGGAACACGGGGCTACCATGATCAGTTTCCTGGTCAGCTCACATATAGGCTCTGGTTGGAGTAGCCTTGCTGGACCCCAGTCTCCTGCCCACTTTGCCTACCTCAGATGCCTGCGAGGATGTGTAAAGATAAAGAGGCAGAGCCGTGACAACTGCCCAGGTGGTTCAGAAAGCCCTTGAAAAAAGACAGTGATTTTTATGAAGCCCTAACTCTTACTGGTTGAAAGAAGGAAATGTCTTTCCCCATAGTGAGTATTTATAATCTTGATCTCAAATAAATTCTAGAATATAAATTTAAATGCTCATAGTTCAACTCAACTTCAAGATACTGCAATGTGACTTCTAAGTTCTTCATATTTCTGTCTTTATTCATCTGTAAAAGGGCTCATTCAGAATCATCCAAAGGAATATGAAATACTTGCCACATATTACCCCCTTAACTTCCATCCTGGGAACATCCGAGAACACCTGTTGTTAATTCCTTTTCCTTGAATAGCGAAGGTTGGTAGAATAGTCAGATATTGTGGAAGGATTGATAAATCCTCAAAATTGTTGTGGTTTGATTACACTCATCAAGATACATACTGGTGGCGATTCTAGGCACCTCCCAGACATCTAAGGAAACAGAGGTCAAGTGATATTCCCAAGACTATACAACTCTCTGTGAGCAGAACCAAGATTAGAATCTTAGATCAAAGCTCTTTCCATCTCACCCCATGGTGTGGCAAGCCCACCCCAGCTAGGATTTCAGATATTTTAAAGAGATAAGACAGAGCATGTTCCAATAGAAGGGCTTCCAATGTCAAAGTATTGAGCTTGGCACCATGAAGAAGATTTAGCAGACATGACTGTTATTATTGTCATCATTGATATCTCTGCTTGTGGGTCTTAGATTGCAGTGAGGGTTGAACAGAAGGAACTAACCAGGAACTGGAGAGATGGGAGGATTCAAGCAGATATTATAAATTGTATTCCAGAGGAACAGATCGGCCTAGAAGGAATGGTACAACAGATCCAAGCAGGAACTGGGTTAAGGCCATGGGTTTCAACTATAACTAGAAGGGTTGGATGAATACCTTAATTCTCTAAAGCGGGCTTCAGGCTCAGAAATAGAAGAATTAATGAAGATGAGATCTCCAAGGGGAGCTCTGCTTGCTACATAGTCTTATTCTGAGTAACCCTGGTCTTGTAGAAATTAATCCTAGCAGAAAAGAGAAAGCAAATCTTCATGCATTAAGGTTCTTTAAGATGCCAGGTGCCTTACAGACTTTATCTTGGTTAATATTCACAGCAACTTGGGTTTTATGATCTTCATTTTATGGATGAGAATGATGATGGTATTGATAACAATAGCAACATCTTCCTCTACCACTCTTCATAGAGCAGTTACATATCAGGTACCATGCTTTGTGCTTTGCACGCATAATCTCCCATCTCTGCAGTAGCCTTGTAGGATAGACTTAGTTACTCTCATTTCAGATGAGGATGCTGAAGCTTCACACATTCACTTATGCATTCGCCTACTGCAGTGAGCCATATACTATTCCAGACACATGACATACATCATTGAATATTACCATCACCTTTGCCTTGATGGTTTTGCATTCCAACGGGAGGCAGTAGACAATAAATAATGAACCTAATAACAAAGTACATTACTTATTATGTTAGAAGTTGATATCATGTTTTTTCAAATCTAAGAAGCCACTGATCATAAGATGTATACTCATTTCAGAGATATAAAAAAATGAAAAATTCTTAGAATTGATGAGATGAAATAGGAAAAAAATAGAATTCTTTAGAGTAATAGAGGGGAGGAAATGGCAGGTCAGGCAAGCCAAACTTGCCCATCACAGCAGTCAGGTAGGAGATTCTAAAAAAGCATATCCAAAATGGGGAGGCAGTATATGGTCTCGAGGGTGAGGACAGAACAGAATTACCTCTAAAGCTGGTTGCTAGAAGAGTTGCTACCAAGATGTGAGGCCCGGGCAACAGATTTATATTACTGTACCCCCCAAAAAGGAAGTAGAGCCAGAAACCTCTTGAAGGTGAAAGAGGGGCTAAAAGCAGGAAGATTGATTTTTAAAAATTTCCTTGAATTTACTTGAAGAGTTGGAACCTAGACTCCCTTTCTACTTCGTATATTTGGCACACTGCCCTTTCCCTAACCATGGGAAAATAATGAAAGACCGTTCTCTGGAGAAAGTGAAATAAGGGTCTGGAATGGGAGGCACTAGGCATAACTACATCCTGGAGTACTGTATACTGGGCTGGGGACTGTATGCAAGCTCATATATTGAATATTAAGAACCCTATAATTCTTCCCCCAGTGAGATTACAGAATGCTGGCAGCCATGCGTAAAGAAAGTAAAAAATTCAGGTGTCCCCCAAGAAAATAATTGAGCCAAATCGCAGCACAGTGAAGCCACAGTCAACAGAACCCATCCTGCACACAGAGCTTCCAATCTGCTTTTTAGTGCTTTTATTCTTCACCTACCTGTGAAGTGGCAGTCAGTAATCACTGGGCATTTGAATAAAGCCTCCAGTGTAAAAGATGGGTATCGCCACAAATTAACATAGCAAAGCAATTTGAAGGAAACAGACTTGAATAAAAAAATGATAAAACATATTGTGATTGTCAGAGAGGGAAGAGAGGCTATTAACACAAGAAATAAGAACAAGTTTGCTATAAAAAAGGAACATTGGAAGATCAGTACTGAATTCCTTTAAAAAAAAAAAATGCAACCTGGGTTTATACACCCCCTCCAAGAACTGTACAAACAGAGGCAGTTTTTTGAAGAAGGTCACGGAGCTGGGAAATTTTGGAAACCAGCTAAGAAAATGGTTCAAGCCCTTGCCACAGATGAACACCTCCACTCCACTGTGCTCAGAGTCCCTTTTGGATGACTCTCTCTGAATCCTTTAGAAACCTCTAAGCTGTCCTTTGTCCTCCCCTAGAGTAAGCCTTCCTCTACAATACCTGCTTCATTGGCTTCCTGTTTTGCTTAGAATAGCATTCACACACACCATGGCCATCATGTCATGACCACTTCTCCCCTTACACGTTCTTCTCTGGTTCCCTTTAGTAGAAACGCCCTTCACCATCTGCTTCTGGCTGCTCTACTCCCACTTCCGGAATTCTCTGTGCTCAATCTGTACCAGTCCTGTGTCTCTTCTCCCTTTGACATTGCCACTTCCTGCTTGCATTACCCTTCTCCTTCACCTTACCTAACCAGCCTTCGAAAGTCATCTCAGACAGAGTCTCCTCTGAGGTTTTCCCTGATCCTCTCTCCTCCCGCGTAATTCCACAGCATCCTCGTATTCCTTTACCGCAGGGTGGGGACACAGTGTTGTCATTTACAATTTGATTTTTTGTTTGCCTCAGTAGACCATAAACTCCTGAGGGCCAGGAATTTTTTGTTTATTTTTGCACCTCTATCATTTAGCATGGTTGCTGGCACAGAGTAGGTACTTGAATACAGTTTTGTTAAAATGGATGGTAATTGAATGAAGCTCCAAAAATCGTGGCTTCTACAGGGATGGCCAGTCTGGAAAGATAACCGTGGATGACTATGGGGCCAGAACAGGCAAATCACCTGGCATGATGAGGCAGCTCAACATCAATGGAGCTCTGTATGTGGGTAAGTGACGTTTGACCAAGTCTAAATTATGCTGGTGCTTTCACGTTAGTCTTCCATTCGTCATGGTGGGGCTGCCCAAAGTGGTGCATTTCGTTGGATCAGATACTTGGGAATTGGGAAGCTTTCCAGATATTCTTCCATTTTCTGAACTTCTGACTCATCGCTGAGGGGGCAGGAAACACTTAGATGCTTTTGTGCTTTGGGCTGAGCCACCAGGAAAACCATGCTTTTCTTGTTTATAGAACAGGAATCTGCTTAATATAGCTCCGAACGTTCTCTCGGAGGAAGCACGGTCTTTCTTGGCCCTCTCAGAATTAGAATGAGTGGTATTTCTGTAAATGGCTTAGAACCCACTACTGCAGACACACAAACAAGAAAATACATCTCTATCCATATGATATTTCCTAAAAGTGCACTTAATTGAAATCATTCAATGTCAGTGTATTTCTTTCTGTTTAAGATGACATCACATTTAACTATATGCTGCATCTTGTTGACGTTATACAACATATCAAAATTAACCAGATACTGTTTGGCTATAAGTGGTCAGTTGGGCCAGAAATCGCATGGGAGGTAGGTGTAAATAGCATTTGGTTGTGTGTCAGATTGATATGTCAGTCTGTTCCCTCAAGCGTAATCATTAATTGGACAGATGCTGTGCACTGTTCAAGGAGCTTACAGCCCTCAACCGAGGGATACCTAGGTCAGTAGACACTCAAGTGTCCTAAAGAGACATCCTCCCCTTTGGCTCACCTCACCTCCGTCTTGCTTCCTGGCAGGTGGAATGAAAGAAATTGCTCTGCACACTAACAGGCAATACATGCGAGGCCTTGTGGGCTGTATTTCTCATTTTACCCTGTCCACCGATTACCACATTTCCCTCGTGGAAGACGCCGTGGATGGGAAAAACATCAACACTTGTGGAGCCAAGTAACACCAGCTGGCCTTGCCCAAAGGACACAGCCTTCTATCCTGAGAGTCCCAGGGGCCCTGCGGCCCTGCCTGATGCCGTACACAGAGGCACGGGGACCAGGTGTGCTTCCTCTCATCAAGGAGAAAGTACACCCTGATGAGAATCGAGACTCAAGACAGGAGTCCCCGCGTGGCCTTTCCTGCTGACACTCTGTGGGCCAAACCCAGCGGAATACTCTGTGTAGGAAGCATTGAACTTTGTCCACTGATGGTGTAGGGGCTGCCACAGATCACACATCAATGCAAATTCCAGAGCCTGTCTGCTGTAGCTCAATGACTGTGTTGTGATTCATAGTGCATAAAAAAAGAAAGAAAAAAAAATAGAGACCCAAAGGGCAGTATTAAAATACTTCCCTCCTTCCCTGACTCATGACTCTCTTACTGACAGCAGAATGACCATTTGACCTTGAACCTCGGATTTCTCACCTTGCCTCATGAATTATTAGGATTAATCCCTTCCACTCCTCAGTGGCTAGCTCAGTCTGCTCTGACTATTCCATGAAAATAAGGATGAGGGGAGACTAGGCATGGGATCACAATTATAATGCTGTCCCCCCCAAAGTTTACCTTTAATGAAAAATCCCTCCTTTTTATAATGCAAATCTAAGAAGATGGGCACCATGATTTTGTAGCTGTCTTTTTGTATGTGTATATTTTTATAGCTGCAGATTGTCCACACAGTATACTTTTGCCAGTTGGCGTGGACAACCCTGAATTCTTTGCACACTTCCAAAAAATTTTCTCCCAAAAGAGACTTGTTTGGGCCCTTTTGGCATCATTTGGAGTGGGAGAGGTAACTTGGGGTGAACACTTTGGGGAGCTGACCGTTCTCTTTCGGTAAATGTTGATGGCTCAAGGAGATGAATATGAAGCTTCCAAAATAAGCAGATTAAAAGGCACCTGTGTTACCGAGGGGGTCACTGTCATTTTTGTTTCAAGCGAGGGGGGTCTGTCTGTAGTGAACTTGAATAAAAGAGAGGAAGAAGGCTAGAACTCTTTCATTCAGTCTGGTATTCATTTGGGGGCGGTGTTATGGATCCTGGCAGAGGCGCTGTCCACAAAGGGACACTGACCCGATTGGTAACGAGCGGTAGAAACGATCCCTCCAAGTCTTACAGTGGTGATTCTAAGACTGTTCCGGGACAGGGGATGTCCTCAGCGTGGTCTGAGCGTCCGAGCAAGAACCAGACAGGGCTGCTTCCTCTGAGCTGTCCGCCGTGCCCCTGCACTGTTCACGCTTGTGACCCCGCAGGCAGCTGGCTCACTGGCAGGTCTCCAGGACGGGACTTGCTAAGGGAAAGGTGAGATGTACACTGACCCCAAAGAGAAGGGAAATGTGATCCAACTCACATAAGAGCCTATAATTAGCCCATCATGACTCGCCTCTTATGTGTGCACCATCTGCTGCAAAGATCTGAGCTTTGGGCAAAGCACAGTGTGGGCACTTTAAGAATTCTGAAAAATGGGGCACTGGGGTGGCTCAGGCGATTGAGCGTCCCTCTTGGTTTGACTCAGGTAGTCATCCCAGGGTTGTGGGAATCAAGCCCCGTGTCGAGCTCTGCACTGAGTGTGCAGACTGTCAGAAGAGATTCTCTCTCTCCCTCCCTCTTTCCCCCTCCCCTGTTGTCTCTCTCTTTCTAAAATAAGAAAAAATATATATATTCTGAGAAATGAATAAATACATTAGAGATGTTCACTTTGTGCGTCCGCCTTCTGCCTCCCACCTTTGGGACCTTTGATGACCAGGACCCTCTCTGCTGGAGGAAGAACAATGGAGGTAATAATGACAAGGGTCATAACAGCAACAGGCATGATCATTCCTTCCCTCCTGTGGAGGTCACCTTGGGAGTACAGTTTGCAGGAAAACCAAGTAGTGGAAAGCTCGTGTTGTTTGTTTGTTTGCTTTGTGCCCTATTTTAGTTAATCACAAAATCTTCCTGCTAGCGATCAGCTTAGAAAATACAGAAGTATCATGTTGCTATGTTCTCATATCCTTCAGTCTGTATCCTACACGATTTCCTGAACTCTTTGTGGATTTTCATGTCTTTGCACAATTTTTTGGTGGCATTTTCTCAGCCTAGAAGTTTACATTCCTTAAGCCAACATATCTTTATTCTCTGTCCCCTTCAGGGACTCGATCAGAAGATGTCTTGGAAAGTGGCTTTTACCACCTCCCAACCACCTCCACCTCACCATCTTTTCCTTGGGGACTGCTAGGACCAGTGCTTCCCAAGATACCATGGGGCTGCTTTCCTCGCACAGTTTGAATCCATGGCCTCCAGCCAAAACACAAGACAAAACAAAACAAAACAAACAAACAAAAACCATTGTTATTTTAGCAAAATATCCAGCTGAGCTGAAGCCACCAGAGTTATGCTGTAGACAAGCTTTTCCCTACAGGTGTCATCCAGAGAAAAATGCAGTGACCCAGGCGTGAAGTCCTAGGAGCCAGTGTAGAAGCTGATTAAGAATTGTGAGCTACCTTTCCCCTACCCCCACCCTGGGCGGGTCGGGAAGGCATGAGAAAGGGTGACACCATCGTGGGCTGGGGGCAGTAGGGATCCTGTTGGAAAGAGGGCACCAGAATAGGGTGACCCACAAGGAACTAATCCCTTGGGGGCTCAGGATCAGAGAACATGGTAAGAGACAATATACCCCAAGCCAAGAGCAAGGCTCTTTCACCCTTCCAGTGAGCAAAACCCAGGAGATATGGAATGAGTTTCTAGTGGACGTGGTTGCAGGGATAAAAACTTTGTTCTGAAGCTGAGGAACTGGGCTTGGGGTCAATGGCTGGAGAACAGGGACGATCTCAAGCCGGGTCTGTGGGTGCCCCGGTTTCCTCTCCATCTGTTATCTATTGCTACAAAAACCTGCATGCCAGGCAGCCACAAAACCTCAGGGGCAACCACAGTAAGGACCGATGGCTCTCATGCCCTGAGCGGCCAGCCTGGCAGCTCTCGGCCGGGCTTGGCCAGGTGGTTATTCTGGTCTCAGCTGACCTGTTCGCATGGATGGCAGTTGGCTGATTTAGGATGGCCTTGGCTGGGATGATGAGGTGACTTGAGTCTGTTCCGTGTGGCTCTCGCCTCCCTGTGGGCCCAGTGGATAGGCTGACATGCCCTTTTTACTGGAGAAGAGGGCAAAGAATAGACTAAATGTGTTAGACCTTTGACAGCCTAGGTTTGGAACTGCCACGGTCCCTTCTGCCACATCCTGTTAGTCAAAGATGTAAGAGATGAAGAAATAGACCACACCTCTGTAGAAGAGAGACTAAGTCACTCAGCAGAGGGCAAGATACAGCGAGGGTGAAAAATCCAAATCTGAGCCATTGATGGATTCAATCCGCACAGCAAGACATGCAGTGGGGGTGAGGTGGCTCCCGGCCGTGGTTCTCCCTGTGGTGGGGACGAGGTCTGTGAAGGTGTCGGTGGCCAGCCTATGGGTCCATATCTGCCCTTCCTCCAGCCTCATCTGCTGGGCCCTGTCCTCCTTCTTCCTTCCGCCCGTTGCCTGATACTTGGCAGCCATGTTTTTATTCTGAGGAGGGGGAACTAGCAGTGGGACAGGACTTGTGCCATAGCTCTGGGGTAGTGGCTCTACTGAGAGAACGTTGAAGAAGCTTCCTGGGCCCTTGGCTCCAGAGAGAGGTTTGAGGAGCCAGGGAGCTGGGAGGTGAACACAATGCCTGTCCTGGCCGGGAAGGCTATCGTGAAGCATGGGTTCCTAAAGATCTTTTGTCCCACAGCCAGGACCTGAGAAAATTCCCCAGGCTTCCATGTGTTCTAAGCAAGGATGGCTGAAGACGGGGTGGGGACAGTGGATGTTCTTGCCTGTCCTATTAAAACTGGCTTAGTTTCCTCTCATCCAGTTGTGGGATTTCTTTCTGGAAGGCTGGGGTGGGAGGGATCTTGTTCGTCCCCGCACTGTCCCAGAAGCCCGTGAGTAGCAGCCTGATGCCCCTGGCCTGGTGGGCACCACTCTGAATGGCCACCCTGCTTGGCCACCCTCTATTTGCTTTTCATTTCCAGGCCTGGTCCTGTCCCAGCCTCCGAGCCCACGCCAACACAAACAGGCCTCAGGCTTCCATACACTCACTGCCTTGGTTTCAGAGTAACTGGTGCTTTCCTTCCGACTTCCCTCCTTGCCTCCCTTCACCACCCACCTCATCCCTTCTCCCCCTGCGAGCAGGCTGCCTCCTCCCTGAGTGGGAGGAAGGATCTCGGAAATGTGCCTGGAGCTGGCAGCCCCAGTGCTTTCCACTTGGAGGAAATGCTGCATTTTTCACCTTTAACCCAGAAAAATATGGTTCTCAGAATGCTTGTTTTTAGCACTGAGAGTTCCCAAAGGAAGAAGAATAGGGAGTAGGAGCGGCTCCCAACCCCTCTCAGCCCTGACAGCCAACCCCCTGCCCCAGAAGTCTGTTCCTCCTCGGGAGGGGAGCGCCTGGGGCGGCCTGCAGAGGCCCAGCTGCTGGGGAAAATAAAGGCAAAGAATTCCAGCTCCGAGTAGAAAGACCATTAATCTTTTAGGAGAGGGGTCTGGACAAAGCATTAGCCACTCCACACTCCCTTCATGGCCTCTTATAGCTCCGGCCCAGACCGGCCGCACCCGGTAGCTGCCCTTGAGGATGGAGGTAGGGGTGCGGGTGTGCCCTGAACCAGACCAGACCCTTAGCTGATAAGGTGCGATCAGCTTCTCAGAGGTCTCAGTGGAAGTGACGGGCTGTCCTTCGGAAGTTCATGCTTACAGGTGGCTACATTTGGGCAATGACATGGCCTGGCTTCCGGGGTAGGCCCGGTGAGTAATTACACTCCAGTCCCACGTTCACGTGCTCCACCTTAATGACAGCCCTCCTTTGATGGCGCACAGAGCAGATGTGCACGGCCTGTTTGGCTTGGCAAGACAAGCTGGCCAGAAAGACAGGGCGCCTTGCCCATGGTCCTTCCGTGAGGACACAAGCATGATGCTTCATTGTGGAACTTCTTACCCCTTACCCCAACCTGCAGTCAGACAGGACAGGCTGAGGGACCCCAGGATTATTCAGTGGCCTTCTGGCGTGTCCTCAGGTGAGCTGTCACAGGTAGCATAGTCCTGTGGGTGAGGGGCCAGTGCCCAGGTGTCTGCTTACCGGTTTCTCATCCGAGCTCGAATCTGTCTTCTTCCAAAGGTCTCTTCTCAGTGACTGGTTCAAATACATCTGAAAGCAGAAACCAAAGCCATTCCATCAGAGTGGGGAAAAGGGCCCCCCAGGATGCAATAAGGTCTGGGTTTGAAATTTTTTTTCCCTTCTCGCCTTCACCTCCCCCTCCACAAATAGCCTCCAGAACTCGGGGGAGCTGCTGCAAATTATTTCCAAGCAGCAGCGTGCTCCCGGGGGCCCCGGCCAAGCCAAGCACTGAAAGCGCAGGGCAAGCAGCAGAGAAAACTCGCTGTCTCCCCTCCACCGCTTCGTGTCTGCCTTTGCAGAGACTTCTTTGGTCCTTGAAAGGCTCCTGGGAGCACTTGTCTTTTCCTGGAAGGATGTGAGAGGAACACTATGTCTCAGCATTGGGATGAGGCCGCTGCTTTCTATTTGTCTATCTTTATCTTGCTGACCTGCTCACGCTCCAAGTGTTTTACGAAGGCACAGAAATCTCCAAACATGTGGGGTGATCCACCCCCCCCCCCCCCCCCCCCCCCCCCCCCCCCCCCCCCCCCCCCCCCCCCCCCCCCCCCCCCCCCCCCCCCCCCCCCCCGCTCAGAGTCCCAGCTGCCCACCTCCAAGCAAGGGCCCAGCCTGGGGCTCTAGCCTTCTTGGACAGCCCGCTTATGAGGCTGCAGCTCTGACTTGGCTAAAGAGGACTTAGATTGGAATGTCTCTGAGAAGGAAGGCCAGGGGAGCTCAAGAAATTCGCTCAGCTATCCTCATTTAGCAACGAAAGTAACGGGCACCGGGCCAGAGGCTCAGCTGCAGCGAGTGCTGTTAGGAAACAGGCTACAGGAAAGCAGAGGCCAGGTGAAGAGACTATCAGACCAAGAGAGTGTGGAGGAGAGTGGTATGAGTTCAAGACTGCCCCGGCTGCAGTCCTGTGTTGTCACAAACTTCAGCTCCGAAGGGCACCTGGGGGTGCGTGGGTGTGAAATGGGGGCACTGTCAGAGCAGAAGACATGCCCACCGGTTGTCCGAGTCAACGTTTCTACAACCTCACGCGTGAAGGAAGCTGGGTGACAGCCTGATCCAGCCCCTCAAACAGGCCCGGGGAGGTGAAATGTTGTGCCAAGGCTTACTGTGACATGACTGCCTCTGGCCTGGCAGCCTGAAGCCGTGGGGGTTTATACAGAGGCTTGGGGGCTTTTAGGAGGGAGGGACGCCAGAATGATCTCCCGGGGCCTCACGAGCATTGCCTTAGAGCTCCCCTTCCTTAACGGGCCAACATGTGTTTGCTTCATGATCATTTACTAAGGATTTGCTCTGTGGGAGCCAAACCCTGGAGGAGACACGGCATATGAAGGAGAGAGAAGACTCGGCTCCTCAAATCAAATCCACCTGGGCTTGGTCTCATCTGACATGCTCACTGGACACCTGCTCCCTCAAAGCTGTCAGGAGAGACTCTCTTCAAGGCCTGTTCCCTCCCGTGAGAGCTCTTGATGAGGCTACCCACCCGGATAATCTTCCTTTTTATTAACACACGTCAACTGAAGGGCAACCTAATCCTGAGAGTGCCATCCTGTTACAGTCACCGGTCGGGCTCACACTCCAGGGAATGGGACTGTCGCAGGCCCGTACCCTGGGGGCGAGAATCTTGGGGACTGTCTCAGAATCCTGCTTGCCAGAACCCATCAACCCTGACTGCGGGCTGTGCTACCTCCACACAGTACTTCACCGGAAACCAGATTTGTTTTCCTAAGACACACTTTATGTCATGTGCTCTCTCAGTAAGGCATGTGCCACGGTCTGCTACTTCCCTACACAAATGAGTCAAAGAAAGACTCCTAGGATAAAGGGACTTCTATTCCCAGAGGGCAGCAAAAGATTTCAAAGTCCCTATTCATAGTGCCTGAAAGTCCTGTTTCCCTTGGGCCCAGGGACCCTTACCAATAATGAAGGGCCCGGGATGGAGTTCAGCTGCTGGTGTGGGCGCCCTGAGGACTGGCTGAAACTGACCCAGGGGCTGCCTTCTCTAGCGGCCACCCCAGCACGAGCCCTGAGCAGCCCCATTCCACGCTCCTGCTGGTCGCCCCATCATCTTAGAGAAAGTAGTGTGTAAGCAGAGCTGTGCATTAGGTCGGAATCTTCGTTAGTCAGCTGGTATAGAAGACCACATTTTATGGCATCGAAAAGTTGATTGGGAAGTGCTTGGGAATAGTGTGCCAATGGTTCCTAGTGGGAAATCTGAGTGTTGTTTTTAGTCCCAATCAAATCAACGCCAAATATCTTTGCCTGACTTTCAAAGTCACCCATTATTTAATGAAAATATGAATAGTATAAATAAATTACGTACTAGAGGAATTCAATAAGGAATAAGAAATTTAAATAATATTTCCATACACTAGAGTGTTACACATCCATGAAAGAACAATGCATATAAATATTCTACTGATATGAAAAGATCTTCAAAGTATGTTAAATAAAAGAATCAGGTTTGAAAACAGAATATACACGATAACCCTTTTTATAGGCACACATATACATGTCTATGGAAATGTCTAAATGTTTACATATACACATTCACATAGGAAAAATGTCTGAGAGGATAAAAGGCAAAGTGTTAAAAATAGGTAATGCTGTATAAGAAGACAGTGTGATTTTTTTTTCCTTTTCCTTTCATTTATTTTCTAGTTTGTCTTCAGTGAGCCTGTAGTAAATATTTATTGTTTTGTTCACTCAGAATTCTACCTCTCTTCTTTTCGGGGAACTGGTCCTCCCCCGACTCTGAATGTGTGGTTTTTGTAAAAGTGGTCTTTGAACAGAACCTCTGTCTGGCCACGTGACCGGCCCATGGACGGATACATGACACAGTCCAGGCCCACCAGAGTCCTCACCCATCGTGCTGGGAGGCCGTTGGAAAAGGCGGCTGCCTTTAAGTTTGGAAGGGCCTGGCACTACGGGCCCAGCTCTTTGGGGTGACCTGACCTGAGAGAAGAAAGTTCTGGATGTAGAGAAGAGACGTGTTAGCCCCAGGTAAAGTGAGGGTCTACTGTCCCACGTGGCCTGCAGAACTTACCGGGACTCACCTACCCATCAGGTAAATGTCTGAGAGATGCCAGAAGGGCTGTCTTCTGAAGTAGATACCCAATTCTGGGAAGAAGGTAGGGACAGAAATGGACCCCTTGGTTATGCAAACTGTCATTTGGAAGGATACGGAGGCCTTAACCCAGAGAAAAGGAAATCAATTTCCAGGCAGGGAGGAGGTGCACGTGGTGGTGGATGGTGGGCAGGAGGAGGGCTTGAACCTGTTGTCACCTCAGTCAAGCCTATTTATCCTTTATCCACGGCCATCAAAGAGATGTGAGGTGAAAGCAAATTTTTGAGGAGGAAAAAAGGGTCATCACATTCAACAAATACTTGAGGACCTCCGGTGAACAAACTCTCCCCGGCTCACCTGGGAAGTAGTGCCTTAGGCCACTACCGGAGCCTCCATTTCTTGTCTTAGGCATGCAAATTCCATGAGGACCCCTGTCTTTCCATGGTTGGAGACAATGTCATGGACGGATCCCCTCTCTGTAAAATATCGTAGTTCTTATATCTAGGAAACACACTAGGCCATGTATTGGCTTTTCAAGGTACAGTTATTTCAGGAACACTTACCCAGCTCTTGTGATGTGGCTGATGGATACAATGCCGAGCTCTATGGGTGCAGCGCCCACTGAGACGCTCCTCAATTTCTGTGTCGAAGAAAGCGTTAGAACCTCGGTGCGCAGAGAGGTGGGGGTGCTGTGCAGAGGTGGGGTGCCCAGAGGGGTGGGGGTGCTACACAGAGGTGGGGTGTGTGGAGAGGTGGGGGTGCTGCACAGAGGTGGGGTGCATGGAGAGGTGGAGTGCTATGCAGAGGTGAGGTGTGTGGAGAGGTGGGGTACCCGGAAGTGTGAGGGTGCTAGGCAGAGGTGGGGTGCAGAGAGAGGTGGGGTACGTGGAGAGGTGGGGTGCCTGGAGGGATGGGGTGCTGCACAGAGGTGGGGTGCAGGGAGAGATGGGGTTGCTGTGCAGAGGTGGGGTGCCCTGAGGGGTGGGGGTGCTGCACAGAGGTGGAATGCAGGGAGAGGTAGGGTGCTGCACAGAGGTGGGGTGCGGGGACAGATGGGGTGTGTGGAGAGGTGGAGGTCCTGGGACACTGGAAGAGACTTCTCTGAGCCAGCAATGTT
Source organism: Hyaena hyaena (assembly GCF_003009895.1). Lineage (NCBI taxonomy): Eukaryota > Metazoa > Chordata > Mammalia > Carnivora > Hyaenidae > Hyaena > Hyaena hyaena. The sequence goes on from NW_024081849.1 coordinate 374,316, forward strand.
TTAACTGAGATGTGAGGATGGAGACAGTTACCCAAGTAAAGAAAGGTAGAGTCCAGCACCTGAGCAGGCAGGAACAGGCCCCATGGTTCATCTTTGCAGGCCTCTTGCCGTGTAACAAACACCCCTCTGGGTGGTGCATCTTATCCATGTTGAAGGCATTTACACCTTTGAGGTGCTGGTCACAAAGTCAGAGGCGTTCCTGAGGTTTCTGGAGGGATAGAGATACCTGTGACAGTCCCACATCTACGCTGTTGGGAGCATCATGTGCACTGTGGGAGTCCTCCCAACAGCTTTGCAAAAAGAGATTATCAGGACCCACCATTTAGAGTGGAGGAGAATGAGAGGTTGGGCAATTCCCCCAAGGTGGCCCAGGTAGGAGGTGGTGAAACCAGCTGGGAGCCAGCTCTGCACACTCAGGCACGGCAGCCGCAGCCTGGCCTCATGGGAAACCCCCATCCACCACCACAGGAGAGGAAAGGAGCCACCAATGGAAACAGAAAATTAGACTCGAGGTCCATTTGCGAAAGGTGTGGGCCATTGGCTGTTGGTAATTGGGCCATTTGGGATTAAGAGCGTGCACGTGTCTGGCACTCTGCTTCTTCAGGGCCTCCTTCCTGCCCTGATTCCTGAATCAGAATCCGCACTGAGGACAAGGTGAGTGGGGGTGTGAGCAAGCACCTGCAGGGATAAGCAGACAGACAGCCGGGCTCGGGCCTTGGAAGGAGTCTGCCGCGAAGATGTGAAGACGTGGGTCCACAGCAGTGACAAAGCTGGCTGGGGTCACAGGGGAAACAGATTTGCATTTGAGCTGCGACCTCAGACTCATTCTTACCTTTCAAAGGGTCAGGGAGAACTTTGATCAGCCAGTAAGCATACTTCAGTTACACTCATTTTAACATGATTTCTGCTCCCTAGGTTTTACCAAAATCATCCTCAAAAGCTTTTCTTTTCTCTTTAATCTGAGACTAATCACTCTGGGATAAAATCATTTCCAACTTAACCCCAAATTAGTTCAAGACATCTCTAGTTACATCAACTTCGCTGGTTCTGAAACCGAATAAATACCTTTAATTCAATTTTTCTGTTAGTCACTCCAGGGGAAGGGTACTGGATACTTTATAGGCCATTTAAAACTAATTCTTTTTTATTAAAAAAAATTTTTTTAATGTTTGTATTAATTTCAGGGGAGGGTCAGAGAGGGGCGGAGACACAGAATCTGAAGCAGTCTCCAGGTTCTGAGCTAGCTGTCAGCACAGAGCCTGATGCAGGGCTCGAACCCACGAACTGTGACCTGAGCAGAAGTCGGATGCTTAACTGACTGAGCCACCTAGACGCCCTGAGGCCATTTAAAGCTAATTCTTACACAGCTTTTGTAAAGAACTGGAGTTTGTTAACTAACATTTTTAGTGATGTCGAATACATTAAAAACAAGTTCATACATCTCTATTTTCCTGTCCCTCATACTTACATTGCTCCTCTCTTTTTGACCTTTTCAAAGTCCCTAGGGTTGATGGTGTTATAAATTTCGTCTCAAGAATTCACCATCTGGGAAACAAGTTATGGATGGACATCTCCATGAAGAACAGACCACATGTACACGCTCTTCTAGGACTTAAATGCTAATACGTGTTTCACAACTAATTCACAATCGGTCTACAGTTTCTTCAGGTTAAAATGTGGCCCATTCATACTTTAGTTGTTACTCTGGGTAAAGCACAAGCTACACAGGACGAAAGACTTAATTTTTCCCCTTATGAAACTCTACTTAAGATCACTTCATGCTTGAAAATTACCAAGGTTTTGCGGTATCAATGACTGGATTTCCAAATTGGGTAACTTGAGATAAAACTAATTTTGATATATTCCTAGAAGCTCCAGAAATGTTTGTCTTTAGAGGAAAGAAATTAGAAACCATACTTTAAGGACCAGTATTACTTGTTTTATAATGTTGGATTCCCACTTTTCCATTATTTTTATGCTAACATTTCTGGCACACAGAATATAGATTTAGTGGAAGATGTGGACAATTATGTCAATGACATAGCAATGTATTAAAATATTAAAAACATATAGCCCTGTGACTGCTTCATAAACCAGTATAATTCTTATGAGAATTAACAGAAGTATTAAACAAACCAGAAGCTACTTTTACTTAAGTGCTTACAACAGGAGAATAAAACAACAGTAATGCCCAAATTCATCTGTGTAAGTTGTAAGAAAATATATTTATTTTTTCATGACAATACTATGATAAAATTGTTAAATACATGCATGTTTTAAAAACAAACATAAGTAACATCTTTGGAGTTAACAGCCAAGCATACTAGTTTTACATTTAAGATGTCTTAGTAATAGGTTACTTATATTCTATGTTCTCGATATAACCATGTTCTCCAAAAGATACGGAAACTAAATTCTGAAATTATATGAGGATATAAAATGTTCAAATTTTCCATTCTAACAGTAACATAATCTCCACATTTTCACAAGGCATAAAATACTTCAGTTGTCATCTCTGTTAAGTGGAGTTGTTTTATTCCATGTTGAACTTGGAATTCTGGGAATCAGACCGAATGACACAAATATACTGCAATCTGTAGTCTGCTTCTTCTGCACGAGCATTTAAATGTTTCCTTATAGGATTAAGCATGATTTTAGGTACAGAACATAACAAATGATAGCTCAGTTTTTTTTTTTTTAATCTGTAGTGGTGACATTTTAAGAAATGAAAACGGGAACAGTGTTGGATTTGGTTTCTCCCTTTCAGCTACATCTGCACAAACCTGACCAAACAAAAATTAGTAAACAGTTACTAGTACTTATTTTACAAACTGAAAATATTTAACACAGAACCCTTTAAAAAAACATTCTACAAACAACCTTATAAAAAACAAAAGTTATATCTGTTCACAGTATGTGTATTTTGTAAACAGTAATTCACTCTAAAATTTTGAAAGTAAAAACTGGCAATTTCCTAACATTATAAAGATGATCTCTGACTTCTGGCTAACTAATGAAAGAGAAGAAAAGGCAACACTTGCATTCCTTTAGGATAGTTAAGAATTTTTAAATGATTTTTTTTTTCCTTTGGACATGTTTTTAAGGTGGTACAATGTCAAATTTTGGATGTCTTTCTATCCAAACCAATCTTTTTCAAGCAATTCTGAATTGAAATGTATTCCAGAAAAAGCCATGCTCCTTTTTGAGAAAATAGTAGGATCAAACAAATCCCAGGGTATCTTACAATACCCACCCTTCCACAACAACGAACCAAACAGGGTTTCTTCTTGTGTGTGGTCTTCAATTATTCATAACATATTCACATTTTCCCAAAATGTTATGTTGGAAGGGAAAAATTAAGATGAGTATACCATAAATATCCAAAAAGTTTTGGAATCAAATTGAGGGCAGAATATTTGAAAAATGTTTTATGAAAATCATTATTTACTATTGTTTTCTATGCTCAATTACAAAAATACTAATGCTAAATCTAACAGTTAACTTGTCCATGTTTCAATGAAAATTGTATTACCACCTAGAAATCTTCTGATCTCATATAATGGAATGCTTAGGAGAAATAATAAGTTCAGAAATTGAAAGTTACCCCTTTTTAAAATGGAATAATTATGAAGGGAAGTACATTTTAAATGTGTGAGGAACTTCAATACATTTAAATAAACCATTCAACCAGGTAGACAAACTATTTTTGACTTAAGGACAGCATAAGGTCTATGTTGTTAGTTATTAGGGCTTTTTAAAAATTCTGATTGGCTACTGCAAAGGCAATCTCAGAAGATTATATGTAATACAAATTAATTTCCTTATCAATTAAATATTAATTTCCCCCATTCACATCTCGTAGTTATAGCAATCAAAAACTACTATATTACTGCTGCTTTGTGTTTGGTTAATATTCAATCAGTTATAGCTTCTTTATTTAAGAGATTTTGAATTTATAGTTTCTATGGTTCTTCAGCTAGGCACTTGCACATAAAAAAAATTCAGAAGTTTTCTCTCTTAAAACACGGCTTTTAATTTCCATGAAAATGCTGCAGTTATGTCTTGTATAGGTAAATTCTATTACTTAGACATTTATAATCCAAAATATTAACACTCTTAATGTAGGGAGAAACAAGCACTACTTATGGTTAAAAACAACAGAAACCTACCAGAACTCAGTATCATGATCATAAGAATTTGGATATATTCTAGATCAAATCACATCCTCTGGAATTTTACCATACATGATAAATAAAGCCTGACATATCAATCAACTGAATGTTCTTCTTAATCCTCCATACAGACATAAAAAATAGCTCACTGTATTATAACTGGCATGAATATGATTGCGTAATAGTTAAGACAAAAGCTCAAATTGAAAAGAAATAAAAATCTCACAACTCTATTGAAATAAGATGTTTAAATATTAATAGCCCTGGTATGTAGTCCATGAAGACAAAAATAGAGCAAATTTAAAGCAAGGGCTTTCCAATGATATTCTGAGGTCATATCTAAAAGATGCATTTACAGTAAGTTTAGAAAATCATTTGCTTCTGTGAAAAACTTCCTTCTGGATATAAAAAGATGGATGGGCAGGGTACCATGGAATTTCAGTTCAGCGGGAAATACCAGTTTAAAGTAAATGCTTTGAAAAAGTAGTTTATCCAGACAATGAATGAATGCTTACATGAGTCAGTGAAGCTCACACATCAGTGTAGTGTTGGTTTGCTGAACACATGCTGGTTGGTACAACCGGGTCCGTTTGGTAGCCATCAAATAAAAAGACACTATGACTACTCATAATGAGGGAGGAATATAATATCTAGTGGCCCTTTTGCAGGAGGCTTTCCCAAGTTTTCACTGAAACTGGAGCTACTTCTCGAGTAGATTTGAATCTTTCAGCTGATAGTCTTAGATCAACCCAAGCTAGATCTAGATATATCCTACCCTTCAGGAAAACTGTTTAATCTGCACATTCTGGAATGAGACTCAATACACAATGACTCACTGAACTCCCCCTATGTACCTAGTCTGTGTAATGAGCTAATGATCTCACATTTGACTTTTGAGATGCTTAACTTTAGATAAGAAATCTTAAAAGGCATTTTATAAAAGATGCAAATTTTTAAATGGTTCAAAACAGAAAACATTAAAAATTACTTTAGCGTCAACAGAAAAAAAATGTCTTATCAGATTATGTGCCTGAGCAGAAAAATTTGAGATAACATTTTCTGCATTTTGCATGTTAGGAAGTACTTTAATTTCAAAATACCATAAAACTGATTTCGAATTCTTTTTGGAAGAAAACAGTCCCTAGTCTCCTTTACTAATCCACATCTAATTATTCAAAGACAGAAAGGACTGTAATGTTCTTTACACATGGACAATATGAAGATAGTTAAGAATTACAGGACTAATAATTTCCAGCAAGAATAGAAGTTGCATAAAGTTGTAACGGCATGACTTTTACCACAGTTTCTGAGAGTGCAAAAGTACTAGATGTCTAAATGCAGATCTTCAGATCCACGAGCCGTGAGAGTAATGCTGGTATGGAAAATGAGGCTGAAACTTCCGCCCTTAGGTTTTTCCATGAATGGCTGCTTCTAAGTCTCAGCTGCAGGAACAGAGCACCTCTATCGCTTAAGCACATAAGCACACAATTATGCAGATGCCCAGGGCCACAATCTCAAATTCAGGCTTCTACGGGTTCAATACATTGATGACTTCAACTGTATATGGAGATTAATCCATGCAGTACATAATGTACAAGCTCTAACATCAAAATGCTAGCTAAGTCTTCTAAGAATATTTTTATACTAAATATCATTTAGGAGGGCACTCACAAGAGAAAGGCAGTCATAAAGACCACCAGAATCTCCATTTCTCACAAGGGAAGCTTGATCTGAAATTGGCTTACAAGTGAACTGGCTTATAAGAGATGTGAAAACGTATCCAAATGTGCAGTACTATTAGACAAGACACGGTGGGGCATAATCGTAGTTCAGATTATTTAGAATGTTCTAAGCAATGACTAGGTCTTAGCTGAGGAAAGAGGGATTTCCCAATTATTTCCCCAGTCAGGAAGGGCTGCAGGGAACACCTCTAGTCTCCCCTCCCCCAGGGAGATGAGCTACCATGACCGGACAAAGCAGGACTCCTACGAGATTGCTTTTCACACCTGAGCATGGTCCTGGCATTGACAGACAATGCACATTTACCAGGTCTCCAGTGCCACAAACAACTGGGTATGTGACAAAGGGCATCTTCTCTCTCCACCCCTCCTTTTCCTCTCCCTGTGTCGAGGCCACCTCTATATGCCCAGGTTGGGGATGTGGGGGTGGGTGGGAGATAATAACTGGATTTGCATAGTGGGTCTGGCTGTCTTCCATTTAGTGGGGAAGGGCAAGGAAGCTGTTTTGGCCTGAGACCTGAACCACATACTTTTAAGCACACAGCAGGTTATCAGGAGTCTGCCCAGACTAACAGTGTTCCTCTGGTTCCCATTAACCTAGCGGCCACTGTGTAGGGAACTCTGTAGGCAGGGGAGAGCCGAGCAGCTCTCTGAACCTTTTTCATGCAGGAAAAGCACTGCAGTCTTGGACAAGGTGCAACGACTCAAGAGCCCAGTGATATTCACTGTTAGCTGAACAAATGAGTCGCTATATAGGCTGGAAAGGGCACTGGCTCCACATGGCCACAGCTGCTATGCATAATGCATATATACTGACGACTGAGATCAAACAATGTCTGCTGGCCTTTCTTCTCCCATTCTCAGTGTGGTATAGTTCAGACCAAAACACTTAGACCGTAGCCAACACTTGCTCTCATAAGGAGATGAAGTACAGGATCCATCGGTTTCAGTGGGGAATGAGGCATGAGTTGGGGGCAGGAGGGGTTTGGTAATGACCAGCTCCAGCAAGGAATGAAGGCAGCCCTGGGCCTGAGTGTCTGGGATGCAAGCTAAGGAAAGGAGACTAAGCAGATAAAGAAGAGCCAACTGTTAGGGATGGCTCTCGTTTGGTATATTTTTCATTGTTGAAAATCCCAAGGAGCTATTACATGATTTTAATATACTGTGTGTGTATATCATTAGTTCTAGTTCATCCCACGTGTCCATATAATAATGAAGCTCAAGAATTTAGCCAAATTCTAGTAATTAAAACGAGGATTCCTAGAGTACTCAAATGGATTTTGCTCGTCACCCTGTGGTTTTTCTCCATGACATAGTTCTTATAAAAGAAACATTAGAAGCTAGGAAAAAAAGGTAAATGAGCCATTATATGTAAATACATCACAGAACTTCAGATGATTAAAAAAAAAAAAAGAAAAAAACAGGCACATTTTGATGTATTCAGATATTTCCATTTTTCAGGTACTTTGCCATAACTATCAAAAGACAAAATATACAGACAACGTGGGGGTAGCGGAAATAGAAAATACACTTTTGAGTTTTTCATTGTGACCACATTCATCCTAGACCTCACCTATGAAGACCAGACATGGGCAGAGGATGCTGTGAAGACACGCGATCACGGGCAGCTCACAAAGAAAATGCTGTACCCTTAATACAGGCATGTCTGCGGACTCAAACGGACTTTGTGACAGTTCATAGAAAACAGCCCTTGAGTAACTGTTCCTATAGGAAGCATTAGCTTTTTAGTTTTATATAAAGTCTGAACTCATGATCATTTCAGAGGAAGAACTTGCCAAAATGCCTGATCAGGAAGAACATTCGCTACGAGGTGTCGAAGGTCATCACTGCCTGGGTGCGGGGGGGCTCCCTGGCACGGTCTTCTCAGGAGGCACTGAAACCACTTAGGGCTGCACACATAGCTAATGCAGCGAGACTGCTCAGTCATCACCTCAAATAGCAACTCACTGGAATTCTATGTTTATCAATAATATTGAATTTGCACACGTTTATAAAACTGACACTGCGTCACATGCCAAAAAACACACAAAAAAACAAAAAAACCCCACATGTTTTAAAAAACTTAGATCTAGAGTCTTAGATTTCAGTTTTAAATATTAGGGCAACCAACTGCAATAAGGGAAGTTAGCATGCAAGCTACAAAGTGAGGGACAGGTTTGTAAAACCTCCCAAAGCAAGAGAACACAATTCTGATTTGGGCTGGTCAGTGTCACGCTCATTTTCAACGTTTGTACCCCTGAGAAAACTGTTTGATAACCATTATACAGTAGGCATGGGAATCAGTATACTTTATCAAACAAAACACTAAGTAGCTGCTGCTACATTAAAACTTCTTTTAATCTTTTGTAAATCCTGTGGCTGGAGGAGAATAATGTTAAAAGTTTCAAAATCTGTGCTTGGTTTTCATCTAGAATGGAGCAAGTGTCAGGCAAATAAACATCGTCTGTTACTTTGACATTTTTCTCCTGTGCCTGTAAATCTGCTTGCAATTCCACAAAGTATCCATGTGAGAAAACCATGAACAGAACAGAACACGTGGTTGTGGGATCTGTTTGGCATGAATGGGACTAGACAGGATTGGCAGAGGAGTGCTTCCCGAAGGTGGGGCACGGGAGAATCATTTGGCTCTAATCACAGATAGCTCCAAAACTTGAGTTGCATGGTCTGAATTTCTGAGTTACTCTACTTGGGCTGTGAGATTATGTTAGAAGCACATTAACACTTTGAGTGTGACTTGTGCCGTGAGGTCCACCTTGCTAGCAATACTTCACAGGATCCCTCCGAGATGCCCAGTGCTGGCACGGCAACGCCAGCAGTGAGAGCGTACTGAGATGGCAGACTGAAGTGATAGAGTGACACCGTTAGTCGTTCGGTTTGTTCTGGAAGAAGTTTGTAAAGGACCACCCTCCTCCATTCGATTTCGGAGAGTCTTCATCTTTAGGAGGGATCAAAAACTGTCGGGAGTTAATGGAGCAGGGACTTCCAAAAGAGACAATTTCACTGTTGCTGTCTGTGGATCTGGGAGAGTCTGGAGATACTAAGGTCCAAGTATTTACATTTGCCTGAGGTCTGTAACCTGCAGTTTTGTCTAAGTCATCGTCTGCAGCTAGGTCTTCTACAGTAGAAGTGACGGGGAGGTGCATTTGTGGCTTATAGCCGGCCCCCCCTACAGGGTCGCTTTCTTGTTCTTCCTCTGTCTTTGCCTGAGGCTGATACATAGACTGGACATCGATGTAAATGACTTGTGAGGTGCCCCCGGCTTCATCCACTCCTGGGTTTGGAATCTCTTCCTCGATGACTGGTGGACAATAGGCCACGACCACATGGTTCTCGGGTTCCGCATCAGAGCTCTCTTCCGGGCGCTCAGCTGTGGGGGAAATCATTTCTGTATCTTCTATTTTAGGAACTGCTGATCGAGTTTCCAGAACCTCAACATTATTTGGGGTGCAAGGATTCATTTCCAATGTTTTGAGAGCGCTGTTTCCCTAGAAATAAATCATGAAACAATGATTAAGAACAGCGCTTTTAAAAGCGGCCACCATGCCCCAAATGCCACAAAAAGGGACATTATTGTATGTATTTTTTCCACGGCTATTTATAAAAATTTGTCTCTACTATTCTGTAGTGCATGCTAGAACGAAGTTATTTTTTTTGCATATCAGTATAGTCCTTGTTATTAATAGCAACGGAAAAAAGAGCATGGTAAAAACAAGTTAAAATTGATAATTTTTAGAAGTTCAGCAGATGTTAAAGCACTGCTCTTTGCTGGATACATTTTACTTTGGATGATATTTGCATATTAAAAGCTTTTCACAAAAGACTGAAAAAAGGAGGCCAGTACTTCAAAGAGAAATGTAAGAAAATAAAGGATTACCTCACAGACACTCTTCTGAAACTGTAAAGCTTTACAATTTTCTGGATTTGGAATGTCAGGGTAGAAGGTTTCTTTAATCCTTTAAATAAAGACGATTAAGTACATTTAATAACTGAGATTATCAATTAGACAACAAATAAGTTAGTAAATCACTGGGTTTTCTTGGACATTTCATTTGATGCTTTAATGAATGTCTGAGATAAAAATGCAAGATCCTTTTCAGTGTGATCATTCATGAAACTTTCTGTACAATGCACTAAGAGGTTCCCATGTGAACATGACATGCAGTATTTCTATTTCTAGAACGACAGTATCTTATGAAAATGGGAAGCAATGAATTGAGATGGTGACTGTGCTCTCAAGGCAAAAGTAAAACAGAGAAACTGTTCCTCCGGTCTAACGTCCACAGTGCAAACCGGATTAAGCAGGGTCCATTACTGTGGGAACATATCTGCATTATGCAGTTCTCTACTGCTCCTGACAGGTTCTGGACTAGTAGGGGAGAAGGCTATTAATGTTGAGCAAAAACTAACTGCAAACAAAAAGGGTATTTGCTCATTGCCATTTCATATTTATAGCTGTTAAAAGTAAGTTTAGTATTTGAAATTTCTGAGGAAAACACAAAACAACTTTGTTAAGTCTGGAGTGCTCTAGATTCTAAACTCTCTCATATTATCTTTTGTATTAAAATCATTTTTAAGGGGTGCCTGGGTGGCTCAGTCAGTTGGGCATCTGACTTTGGCTCAGGTCATGATCTTGCAGGTCGTGGGTTCAAGTCCTACACTGGGCTCTGTGTGGACGGCTTGAAGCCTGGAGCCTGCTTCGGAGTCTGTGTCTACTTCTCTCTCTACACTTCACCCACTCACACACTCTCTCCCTCTCAAAAATAAAGAAACATTAAAAAATTATTTTAATCATTTTTAAAATGTGATTTTTGGTAATAAAAATACAGTTACCAAAACAGGATATTTTATAGTTCAAAACTATTACTATATTAACTTATAAGCCAGGATTATTAAAATACATTCTATTCTTTGTCATGAATGATGGCATTTTTAACGCCAATGAGGGCTGTCTACGCGTGAACACAGCCATCTGTCCCATGCCCAGCCCCGGACAGTGCCTGCCAGTTGACTGTGAGGTACTCTCTCACACTGGGTCCCAGCTCACCACCTCACCTCACCTCCTGCCTCTCCAGCTTCACTCAGATACAGAGTTGCTCTCACTTTCTTCAGATGACCAAGCTCTCCAATGTCTGGGCCCCCACAGGAGCTATTCTCTCTCCCTGGAACATTCTCTCCTGCCCTTAACCTTTGGGATTCCACTCAAATGGAACTCTTGTAGGGAAACCTTTGCTGGCCATCTCTAGTGATGTGTTTCCTGTTATTCCCCCATGGCGCCCAGTGACCCTAGCACCCACTCATACTTAATAAGCATGTATTTACTGGATGATTATGGGTTTAATGTCCACCTTTCCCTACTATGCCAGAAGTCTATAAGGATCACGCTTATTTAGTTCACCGCTATATCACAATTTGCATGGAAGAGGTCATTCATATTTGTTGAATAAATGAGTAAGTGATAGTATTTTCTAAATAGGTCATCAGGACAAATGATCCTAATTATTAATCTTGGATATAGCTATTGCCCTATTTATGCCTGTAAATATTTTTTAGTATATCTGCTGTTACTTTAAACTATTAGTAAATATAGAAGGAAAAAATTTACCTTTTATTTGATTAATTTAAAAACTTTTAGGGGCGCCTGGGTGGCTCATTTGGTTAAGCGCCCGACTTCGGCTCAGGTCATGATCTCACAGTTCGTGGGTTTGAGCCCCATGTCGGGCTCTGTGCTGACAGCTAGCTCAGAGCCTGGAGCCTGTTTCAGATTCTGTATCTCCCTCTCTGACCCATTCTATATCTCCCTCTCTGACCCTTCCCTGCTCATGCTCTCTCTCTCTCTCTCTCTCAGAAGTAAATAAAACATTAAAAAAAATAAAAATAAAAACTTTTAAATAACATGCCATGTTCTTGTTTACTATTAAATCCAACGTTAATTCTGACTGAACCAACATGTTTTATTGACTAGTTTCAGGCAAGTACTTCTCTGTTAATACATAAACTCAATAATCATGCTCTTAAGAACACAACAGCAAGGGCACATGCAGGTACCATTACCATTCTCGCTTCCGATAGCAAAGAATGCTCGTCACCACTCCCACAATGACAGCCACTGCCACTGGGATGAGAATGGCAATAATTAATCCCACAGCTGAAAGAGAATAGTGGATATATTCAAATCACTATTTTTAGCATGAAATATAGAATCAATTCCTATCAGAAGATATTTAAGTTGGATTAAAAGGGAAAAAAATCCACTGCTTTAGGGACAACGGAGCTGAAACTACCAAAATATGATCCTCAGGCATTTTAATAATTTTTACACTAACACTTAAACTCTTTAGAGCAGAGCTGAGTGCTACTGACATGTTAGACCAGATTCTTCTTCTCTGTGTGTGGGGTGAGGAGGCTGTTGTACATGCTCTAGAAAGTTCCACAGAATCCCTGGGCTTTCTTTCACCCACAAGATCCCAGTAGCACCCCACAGTTCTGAGATCCAAAAATGTCACCAGATATTGCCAAGTGTCCCACAGGAGGCAAAAATCACCCCTGGCTGAGAACTATATCCTCATGGTGCTTTAGTAGGAGTGCGTGTGAAGTCCGCCTCGGGGCCAGAGAACACGCCATGTCCCAACTCGAGTTCTTCACTGTGGACGGTCAAGCCCATCTTCCTTCCTCTCTATCTCACATCTGTGAAGGCTGGGCTTCCCACCCCCCACTTTTTTTTTTAAAGGATATTTCTTTCACCCTTCTCTGGATATGTTAAAACTCACATTTAGAATAGTTAGGGCAAAAAATGATAAAGTAGGTCACCATTATCTGAATTCAACATGAATTCAGAACTCCACACTTCAGATGTATCCTTAATTCCTTAATTTCTTAGGTTCTCACTAGGAAATGGCTCCAGATAAGTGACAAGAATAAATGTGAAGTCATCCCCGTGGCCTTTGAACGCTACTGGCTACCCACTATAAATGTGCAACAACACATGAAAGTTTTTAAAAAAGGGTTCCCACATCAACAAAACTTGCCAGTACATTATGCGTTTAAGTATGGAAAGCATCTCAACAGCAGTTATTAACTTACAATTTTCCTTTGTCACCACGAACATGCTCTTCTCTGGGCCCATCCCACCATCTGTATAGGCTCGCAGGACCAGATGGTAACTCGTTTTACCCTGAAGATCAGCAATTCTCAGCGTCTTCTGGGAGAGGTCGGTAATATTCTTAACCTTTATGTCCGAACGACCTATTTGTAAAGTGAAGAGTATTATTACTGATGTCTACACCATTTTAAACACCTGGTTATTCAACTCTTGTTCTACCCACATCCCTTTCAAGTGACTGGTTGCTGGTGACTGGCAGGGCCAAGGCAGGTGGAATCAGCTAAGTCCCACCACAGTAGCCATGTGATCAGGACCTACTACGTAAACCACTCTGAGCTTGAGTTTCTCTAACCATGGAAGTGAAGTTTCCATACATTCTCTAGGATAATCCCAGAGGATAGCAGACACACAAGGAAAGTCCCTTCTCTTCCTAAGGGCATGAAAACGCACCACAACCACAACCTGCTGGGGAGGCCGACACTGTGCCTGAGGCTGGTCCTGCCTGAGCTGAGAGAGAGGCTCGAGGGAGACGAGCCTACCTCACTAGAGCGCTTGCTCCAAACCACCCAGGGGAAGTGGCGGCACACCAGGTTCCCGGATGAGCCACTAGTGGGGAAGCCTTGAATCATTTCAAAAGAAGTATGAAGAATTGTTTAAACCGTTATTTTGAAGTTTTAATCAAAATACTGGAAGACAACAGTTTGAAAACCTGAGCTGTACTAAATGGCTAACAATAACAAGTAGCAGCTCCCTACCAGAACTTTCCCCTGCCAGCTACCATCACCACACAATCTGCTTCCTTGGGGATTTACTGCCGTATTCTGAAAACAACTCAGACTGGTAGAGCTTTGATTTAAAAATATGATTTGGTTTTGATTTATAAATTTGATGTAGATATTCCATACTCATGTCCTACAAAGAAGGTGAAGCTCTGGTATTCTCCGCACCACTTCCTCCTCATCCCACGTCATTCACACAGACACACGGAAAGGTCTGGGAAACCCACTGTTTCTGTCACTGTGATCACAGAAACGTGAATTCCTGTTAAGATATGTTGCTTGGTCTGCCCAAGTTCCCTTTCTTGTTTAACTGTCGTTATAACAGTGTTTTTTTCCTCATTTGCTTAGCGTAACTATTCCTAATTCTTCCCGTATCCTCCTGTGGATATTCAACACAATTGTTCACATGGCCCAACACAACAAAACCCCGGTGCCATGACCAGCCTCCCCCAACTCCTGCCTATGTCCCCCTGGGCCCCCTCCCCAGGGTGTCTGCTCTGGACCTGAGGCTTTCCTAGCTCCCATCCCCCTGGACTGACGGGTTCTTCTAGAGCCCCTAGAAGGAGGGACGGAGAAGGAAAGATCTGCAGCTCTCCAGGTCTGAAAATGCCTTCATTCTCCTCTCACACTGGCTGGAAGACTGAGAGTACAGACCTCTAAGTTGAAAATTTTTCACTCAGTAACTTGAAGACATAGCTGTGCTGTCTGCTGGCATCTGGCATATTGTTGAGAAATCTGAGGCCGCTCTCATTTACTGATGCCTTGCACGTAAGCTACTTTTCTCTGTTTCTAGGACTTGTTCTTTATCTACCAGGTGCTTTGGAAATTGTTGACGACCTACCTTGGTGTAGATTTGTTTTTTCTATTTATCTGTGTACTTAACGGGTGCTTTTACTCTATGTATCCTGGTCTTTCAGTTCTGGGAATGAATGGTGTTATACTCTTTCTTTGGTAATTTCCTTCTATTTCCCTCTTCTCTCTTGAGAGAACACCACCCTAAAAAGCATGACAGTGCAGGCCTCTGATGCTCTAACTTCCTAATCTTTTTACTCCAAGTTTTCTCTTCTGCATTCATCTAACTTGGGGAAGAATTTCTCTATTTTCCGTTTAATTTCTCTATCTTCTATTTAATTCTTTCAAATTTTCTTCGATCACATTTTTAATTTTGATGAACCCTTACCTATCTTCTGATTGTTCCTTTTTAGAACATCATGTCTTTTCAATAGATACAGCATATCTCAACTATGTAAATTTGTTTCCCTACATTGAATCTGTTTCCTCTCATTTCTTCTGGTCCTCATGTTAGAATCTTCCTCAACTGTCTGGTGATCCCTGGCTGCTGGTCATGGTGAAGAGGTGAAGAGTGAGCCTCTGGAAGGTCACTGTGAACTGGTGGCACTTACTAGATGGTGGGCATCGCTTGCCACTGGTGGGGAATGGCCAGGTCAATTTCCAGCCTTTCACTGGGACAGCCCCCCAGTACCAGCACCTTTTGTGTCTTTCCTCAGTAAGCATTTACTTCATCCAAAGAAAGATGCTCTAATCTCATCCAAGGAAGCAGGCCTCGCTGATGATGTCCCGATGTCCTACCAGCTTCCCATCAGAGCCAGGAGGGGAAGGGAGGGTCACACTGCTTCCTGTCATGTCCCCTTGCTGGAGGCTCTCTGGTCACGTCCCCCTCGCTGGAGGCTCTCTGGTCACGTCCCCTCGCTGGAGGCTCTCTGGTCAGGTCCCCTCGCTGGAGGCTCTCTGGTCACGTCCCCCTCGCTGGAGGCTCTCTGGTCACGTCCCCTCGCTGGAGGCTCTCTGGTCACGTCCCCTCGCTGGAGGCTCTCTGGTCACGTCCCCTCGCTGGAGGCTCTCTGGCTCAGTCTCTCCAAAGAACAAACTCCTTGGCTTTAGGCAGAGGAGGGAGCACTCATGCTCACTACATGAAGTCTGTGGAGGACCTGGGGGATCTAATTGCTTCTCGCAGACTTTCAGGAGTTACCCTCACTGCTCAGCCCATATCCACCCTAACCATCCGCCTCCGGTCCTGGCCCCACCTAAGGAGTCAAATTCTTTATCGCTGAAGCCTGAACGAACAGCTGGGTTTCGCGGAGCTCCACTTCCCTAGGCCACGTGCCCACGCCCATCGGCTCCAAAACACCCACGTGGTGCACTCTTGCTTGTCCAGTTCTCTTTGGGTTTGTGGCTTTATGCCTTCTTTTCTTCCTTTAGTGACTAATCCACCATCTCTAAATGGAAGTCCTTATGCTAGAATTTTAACTGATCCAAGTGCAACATTTCCGAGCATTTGAGAAAAATTTCACTAGACTCTGGATGTTTGCAGAACTTTGTATTTAGGATTTTTCTCATTCACAGGCAATGGAAGGGTCAGGAAATGAGGACCTCGGTGATGTGGGGGAGGTGCCCACAGAATGCAGCTGCCCTGGGAAGTGACTTAGCTAGTGCCTGGTCAGCATCTCCATGTGGCACTGTTGTTCTCTACTTGCTGGACAGGCATTAAATAATTAAAATGGTTTCTTTCTGAGGAGAGGTCATTAAGGGAAATGAAAGCTCTCCAATTGGAAAGATGAGACGCTTGTGTTATGTGGCTATGAACACGAATCATCTGACTCCCAACAGAAATATAATTTAGGGAGAAGCCAGAGGTCTGCATAAACATCTCTGTATTTGTAAATTTGAAAATTCTCTAAGGTATTTGGACACACGCTTACCAACTGTCGAGGATTGACTGTACTTTTTAGGATCTAATGGACACACACGTCCCCAATCAAGTCAATTAAGCTGGCCGGCTCATTAAGGCCCTGGCGAACTGTGCGGATGGCTCTTTGTCAGAGAACAGCAGTGGCTACAGAGCCCTGCTTTGGGTTCCTGAGTTTTTCTCTTCCAATATTATATTTACAGGTGCTATGTAAGATGCAATGTTATGCATCATACAAGACTAATGAGAGATGGTCTCCCCGTCCTATGGGGCTTATTATCAAGGGCTGCAGAATAAATAATTTAAATGAAAGAGGGTACATGTCTTTTATCACACCCTAAAATCCTAAAATTGTCATATTCATACATTTTCATTTACCTATTTTTCAGATAGTTTTGGAAACCAGTATTAAATTGCTCAACAGCACTTCTTTTTCTTTTTTTTTTGGGTTAATGAGAACTTCTAGCAAGTACTATTCTTGCTGTAATTTACTTACCTGATTCCAAACCCCTTATCTTAGACGTGTCTCTCTCTCCTTTTTCAAAGTAAAATAAATATCCTCTTAAAAAGCCTCTGAGCTCTTCCACAGGAATATCTTCCCATCTTACTAATATTGAATCTGCCGATGTGTCCTCAACAGTAAAATTTGGTGCAACAATTGGAGCTGGAAAAGGGGAAAGTGGATGGTTAAGGGAGAGTTTACTGATACAGAGCAAGCCATCAACATTTAATGAGATTTCTATCCTCAAAAATAACTGAATTTGGAATCAGAACTTTATTCTCTATTAGGTCATCAACTTTCAGAAATTCAATCACAAGCATTTTTCCTATAAAGTTTGTGCACTAATAACTAGACACACAAAGGTGAAGCCCAGGACACACACACCCAGGGAAGACACCCTGGGCCAAGTCTGTAGGTGGCTACTCCAACGGACAGTCTTCAAGTTAATGTTTTTTTTACACATGTTTAACTGCAAATTAAGTATTTTTGACATCAAAATGAAGATCTGATTTTATCAACAGTAAAATTGTGAAATATAAGCATTCAAGAAATGAAGAGGTAGTAATCACAATTTTATATTAATCATACAGATTATTTTCCATTCCTTCAGTTAAATATCTCAATTCAGTCTATTTATAGAATTCACTCTAGCAATTGTTGATTTCTAATTTCTCATGTTACCTTGAACTTTAAGAAAACTTACCCATGTAACTTACCCAATTCTTCTATGTATCCAATTACAGAACGTAGTAACTGATAGCCTTGATTTCTGCACCCATACAGAAAAAAATTGTATCGTACACCTGGTCGAAACTGATCTACAAGATGAACACAATTAACTTTCATAAGTACATACTACTATGAGCATCTATTTTAGAAACATCAAATTTATGTTGTTATTCTGAAATTTCCAAAGCAAATTTTAAACACGTTTTCTTATTTAAAAAATACATTCATATTTTCAAAATTCATATTCAGAATGAAAAATGACTGAAGAAAAATGAAATTCCCTCTGTTGCAATGAACAGTATTATACATAACATGCCATGACCTTGAAGGGAAAGAATAGTGATCAAGAATAGTGATCAAACAAACTTCCAATTTGTTTCTTAAAATCAAGCAATGATGACTTCTTCCCAGATCTGGTCCAGGGTCAGTTGACTAGCCAGTCGCAGGTCTACATCAAGCCGCTGGAAAGTCCTTCAGTGGCCAGTGTTCTGTCTCCCTCCTTGCTCCAAAAAGCAGACACTAACATTTCCTCCCTCCCTTGATGCTGCAGGGTGGAAGGAATGAGCCGTAGAGTCTCCTTCTCTTTATAGCATTACCATTCAATGCCCCTAAGTTATTAAGTTCACAAGACATGCAAGAGAAGCATCTTAACTTCAATTTAAAGAGCCCCTTTTTAAATACCTCCTTGATATTATGCAACATGAGAAATGCTGCGAACAGGTGGACACAGTATAGCCCGTGAGCTAGAAAGGCTACCAGTGCGGTGGGAGGACAGATGAATGGCGGTAATAACCATGACACGATGTGCTAGACTACAGGGGCCTGTCACAGGTTATGGCACCTACAATGAGTTTAAGAATATCACAAAAAGCCACCAAGAAGTGACATCAGAACAGGGCCTTAAAGGGCAATTAGGAGCTCACCCACCATGGTGGTCTAGGGAGATGACACTGCTCAGGGGGAAATTCTGGGGTGGTCAGAGCACTGGTTCTCCAGCTATGTGCCCACAGAACACCAGTGGGTCTACAAGCTCAAGAGACAGTCAACCTCTACAATCATTCTGTAACATTTTTCTTTGGAGACAGGTGTACCCAAGGTTATTTTAATCTGCATGTACCCAGCATTATGTTACACTTAATGTATATCAGTATTCTATAGGGTTCTGCTGCCTTAAGAAGAAAAAGAGACCAAGTGGGGCTACATGTTTTTAGGTCATAAAATACACAGGTTATGAGTAGATGACTGGGTTGAGAAAGGGACAAGAAAAGTGTGTCCTGTGGCCATGCACTGTCCCAGCAGCCCTACAGGACCACGTACTGTCCCTGAGGCTCGTAATGGCTTTGACTGTGAATCCTGGTGCTATCCCAAACCAGTTTTGGAATCCTGGGACAAGTCACCTAACTTCTTAGAGCCTTTATTCTCTCAACCACTGCAGGGCCTTTGCTCACCTGCCTTGGCATGGGAGGCTGGCCTTCTCACCCTCCAGGTCACACTCTATCCAAGGAAATCCCTCTCTACACCACCGAGCCTGTCCCAGTCCACCCGGTCATTCTCAAAGCCCAGGTGAGAAGGCTAGAAGAGGGATGAGAACCCCGGTGGCATCTGCCAGGACCATGGGAGGCTCAGGAAGCTCCATGGGAGGGGAGGGGAGAGGAGGGGAGGGGAGGGGAGGGGAGGGAGGGGAAGGAAGGGCAGGGAGGGCGCAGGAGAGGAGGCAGCATGCTCCGGACACTCTGATGAGAGAGGTATGCTCTAAGAAAGGATAAAAGGAACCACCGCATACTTCAAGGAGACCTGGCAAATGATCTCAATCCACTTGTTGTAATCTAGTGGGTGGGACTCATGTTCACCTTTTGACAGTGGAAAAAGCAAGCAAGTAGCACTGGTTCTCCGGGAGAGAAGCATCAGCAGCTGCTTTCATCTCCTGAGCCTCATGCCCTCATGAGGGAGAACCAGGACAGCGGAATGACCTGGAGAAGCGTCACCACCGAGCTACAGGTTCCACAATTCCCGAGGGTGGAGGCACAAAACATGCACCAGCCACTCAGAAGGAAGGGAGTGGAAAGGACAGTGGAAAGGGGCTGTAATTCCCAAGAACAAGGCTGGCTTAGCCTGCAGGTTACCACACACTCCTCACGGCTGAACTTGAGACCACACCTATCTAAAGCAGTTCACCTTGTAGAACTCATAGCTTGTCAACAGTCAGGCATTGGGAACGGTCCCCCCAAACAGGCACGCATGCCCCCTGCCACTGATGCCCGTGTCCTACACCAGGAGTGACAGCTGTCAGTCCTTTGGTCTTGGCTCTGCCTACCTACCCCCATGGCCTGCGCCCTGGGCACATGGTGAGTGAGACCAGACTGCTAAGGGTCCACAGTCTCCTGTCCTCAGGAGCATGTCTCCACAGTGTTACATACTTGACACAGTCTCTGGTGCTGACACTGCACTTTATACATGTACTGTAATTTATTCATTCTCCTGTTTGCTGTTTGGCTTTTCAATTTTTATGTTTATAAATAGCACCATGGCGAACATTCTTAGATGTAAGCTGATGTCGCTCTCTGGTTATTTCTTGGAATTTATTCTTAGACAAGTAATTTCTAGATCAAAAGATATGAACCATTTCACACACATATGGCTACAAAGCACTTTCCAGAAAAGTCACTCCAACTCACACTGGTGGTAGGGGGCGAAGTGGTCACTCATTACACTCAGTCACACCATGTACTGCTCTTTAAAAATATATTTTAAGAACTTTCATTACGAGGCATGAGTTCATCTTACCAGATTCTATTACAGCTTCAGTGCTGTTTGAAGGGACTTTCTTCCAGTCCATAAGGCAGGGCTCGGACCGAGAGGAGTTACACCACTTAATAACATAGTCACAAGTCATACTGGGATCGTAATTCCACGTAAGGAGAATTCCACTTCCCATTCCGACCACCTGCTCTACTTTGAGATCATCTTCAACAAGAAAGAAGAGTATTTTACTTGTATTAAAAACAGTAACATAAGTAAATCTCTTGAAAATGAGCAGGAGTTAGAAAAATTATTTCACAGTAGAGAAATTTTGAAAGAGTGCTCAAACTAGATAAACCTCTAGCAAAGTTTAGAAATGCTGTCTGTTATTTCTGTTGCAGAGTAGTAATTACTGGTAAATAAAGGTAAACTCGGGGGCCGGAGAAAGTAATGAAAGAGCGGGGCTCTTTCACAGGATAGGCGGGGACACAGCGGGGCTGGGATGTGAAGGTCAGAGTCAGGGGCTGTGGCTGAGGGTGTGAGGGCACTAGAGGGGGTGCAGCAATGCCGGGCGCAGGCATGCCAGAGACCGGTGCAGAGCACGAGTGGGCAGTCCCAACCTCTCCTCTCCTTGTCCACGATGGACAGAACAGATGTGAGCCCCGTGCAAGCAGACGGCGGGGTGTGCCGGCAACCCCAGCCCCGGGTCCAGACACACAGAGCAGGAATGCAGTAACATGTGGTGAACGAGGGATTAGAGCAGACCTGCTCTTCCTTTCAGGCCCATGGGGGGCTGCAGGGGCTTCTGGAGAAGATGTGAGGAATGGGGAGTCTGCTGAGATGCAGTGGGATCAAGAGCTGTGGGACAGAACGACCAGTGTGGACAAAGGGAGGGGTGAGGTGCAGAGGATGGCGGGAAGGGGGCCGTGCTGAGGTTCTGTTTCCCCATCCTACCAGATCCTGGTGCAGGGATAAGGGGGGCCCAAGGTTGGGGGTGAGGATTGTATAGGTTAGGCCGAAATTTCCCACAGTAATGGGAGAAGAGACATAATTTCTGTGACTGATTTATATTCAAGGGTTTAGTAAAGAGTCAAAGAAAGGTTTTCTGGAAAAAAAAATTGCACTCATGGCAATTACTACCTAACACAAGACAACAATTTGACTTAGAATTCAGAAGACTTTGGATATAACATGTTTGGGCTCAATGTGATGAAAACCCCACCGTGTAAACCTGTGCTGAGGCCCAGGGCCTCCACCTTCGGAAATCCTCAAGGAACAATGATTTCTTCTTAACTGTCTGGGTACTGATGCTAGACCACTGTTAGCTCCATAAACTGCCCCCTTCTGAAGGACACAGGGAAAACGCAGGAATATAGTTCTTAAAAGACAGCTGAGCTATTGCCTATCATTACAAAGCAATAAAATATAGACTCTAAATCAGAAGGCTGTCTTCATATGGGTGTTCACACCTCTCTTCTCTCTCTGTGTCTCTCTTTCCTTTCCTTTTTGTGCTCACAGTGCTACCTGGAGACCTGTCCTTGCTGGTGTGTACTACCTGGGCTCTGTGTCGTGTGTCTCTGAACTGTATGGTACTTCCCCATTAGCCCTTCCTAATTCCCCTAGGGTCGGCAGAAACAAACCAAAGAGGCTAAGTTACAAGCAGTAAGAAACTGACTCAATCAAGAATTGAAAAGATACTCAGAGGACCCTCACTGGACCAGCTTTTCTTCCTTTATGAGTGGGTGGTCATAGACAGGAGCTCCCATATTGGGGCAGGAGAGCAAAGGGAGGGAGAGAATAGGGAATGACCTCAATGAGGAGTTAACTGGGAAAGAGGCAGAGGTGGCTGTTTAAAACTCCCAAGTCTAGGGGCGCCTGGGTGGCGCACTCGGATGAGTGTCCGACCTCAGCTCAGGTCATGATCTCATGGTTCGTGGGTTCGAGCCCCACGTCAGGCTCTGTGCTGACAGCTCAGAACCTGGAGCCTGCTTCAGATTCTGTGTCACCCTCTCTCTCTGCTCCTCCCCTGCTCATGCTCTCTCTCACTCTTGCTCTCAGAAATAAATAAAAACATTAAAAAAATTTTTAAACTCCCAAGTCAGCCAAACTCTCAAGGCAGCCAAAGAATAGACGCATCACTGGGAACCCATGACATTTAAAGAAAGGCAGAGGCATCTGGGTGGCTCAGTCTGTTAAGCATCCTCTTGATTTTGGCTCAGGTCACAATCTCATGGTTTGCAAGATTGTGCCCCATGTCGGACTCTGTACTAACAACGCGGAGCTTGCTTGGGACTCTCTCTCTTCCCCTCTCTCTGCCCCCTCTCAAAAAATAAATTAAAAAAAAAAAGCTACTAAGTTAATTTCAAAATTGCCTCAGTTACGTTATAAAGCTTATATTGATAATATGTATTATAATATTATAATAAAGAATGTCTTACCAACAAAGTTGCCACTTAAAATAAGAAATTTGTCCCAGCTGACAGTTTGTAAAACAGCCTAGCTGATATAGTACCAGCTCTCATGATCTTGGAGACATAAATGAAAACTATACTTGAACAAGTAGTTGAAACATTTCCTACAAAGAGAAACCTATGACCATAACTCTCCAACATTATGCACTAGAGTAACTGGGTAATTATCTTATCCATCAGTAGATGTTTGGAGTCAACACTAATGACTGCTCTCTCTCAATAAATTAGGGCCATTAATCTGTTTGTTCCTCCTTTTGTACCAGCAGCAACAGGGGATAGGAGAAGAAAGCTGCCATTATGAGAGCAAACACCTTCAAAATACTTCACTCTAATTTCCTGTTCTTATGTACTGTGTTACATTAAGTACTCACCATTTGGAATTTCCATACTAGCTATTTTAGAAGGTGGTGATGAACCAACAGAATTTTTTGCCACCACACTGATGATGTAGTCGTTTTTATCAAGTTGTAGTTCTGCCTTGTGTTGAGGATCAGGGATCTCAGAAAGGGACTGTGTTTCCTCATCTAGCGAACATGACACATTATAGGAAAGGATTTTCCCATTAGCTTCGTTAATGGGTAAAGGCTATGAAAAACAGAAAAATAAATTCTGTCAAGAAACCTGCAAAAAATGGCTACATGATGAGGCAAGACCATCCATCAAGTCTAAACAGAGTACTGCATTAATCATGACAATGTAACATGGGGACAGATGAAGTTGTTAATAGTATAAAACATGGGTTTAGGGGCAGTTGGGTGGCTCAGTTGGTTAAGCATCTGACTTTGGCTCAGGTCATGATCTCATGGTTCGTGGGTTCATGGGTTCGAGCCCCGAGTCGGGCTCTGTGCTGACTGCCAGCTCAGAGCCTGGAGCCTGTTTCGGATTCTGTGTCTCCCTCTCTCTCTGACCCTTCCCTGCTCACACTGTCTCTCTCTCTCTGTCTCTCACTCTCTCCCAGAAATAAATAAAACATTAAAAAAATAATAAAAAAAAACCCACGGGTTTAAAAGGCATGAGACCTGTTACATCAGGAAAGTGATACTGAAGGGAAACGAGTTACCATAAGCAGTATGAACACACAGGAATTTAAAAATTAGATACATACAAAATAGCACTTAGCTTCACATTTTTTAGAAACAAAAAAAAGTAGTAAGAATGACTGCTTTACCCAACAAAACAAAAAATTATGGTGTGAGGGGCGCCTGGCTGGCTCAGTCAGTAGAGCACGTGACTCCTGACCTCAGGGTGTGTGTACAGAGATAAATAAAACTTTAAAAAATTTTTGGGATCAGTTTTTTTTCTAACTAAAAAAAATTCTTTTAATGTTCATTTTTGAGAGTGACAGAGAAAGTGCAAGCTGGGGAGGGGGGCACAGAGAGGGAGACAACAGAATCTGAAGCAGGATCCAGGCTCTGAGCTGTCAGCACAGAGCCTGACGCGGGGCTTGCTTGAACTCACAAACTGTGAGATCATGACCTGAGCCACAGTTGGATGCTTAACTAACTGAACCACCCAGACACCTCTATGGCATCATAGTTTTAAAAAAATATTTATTATTTTTTCAAAGCAGTATATGCTAATCACCAGAAAGTTAGGAAATTATACAAAAATTAAAAGGAAAAAAACTATAAAATGTTCCCATATGCCCATCTCTTAAATATACTCTTTACATTTTGATATTTCTTTCCTTCAAGTTGTTTTACTAAGATGTAGATTTTTTGTTAACATTGTTTTAATCATACTATACAATTTATCTTTTTTGCCTTTCTGTAATATATTTGTCCATATTATATACACTATTTAATGGCTTTATATTTTATGTAGTATTTTTACTAGTTGAACTGAATATTACTTAAATAAAATTTAAGTAGTTTCCAACTTTTCACAATACTAAAATAATATCTGGTGCCACTTTTTTTTTCTTTTTCGTAGTTAGGATTAATTCTTTAATATGGATTTCCAACGTAGACTTACTGGGTATAAGGAAACATTCAAACTTCTTTATTTATGGAGCTAAACTGCTTTGCAAGACTATTGCTCCAGTTTATAGGACACTGCATGGGAGCCTCTGATCCAGATGGATCTTGGTATTAATACTCTGCTGAAAATGCTGCCCCACAACGGGTGCCCAGTGACTCTCCAAGGGCCTGTCCTACTGAACCCATTATCATCCTAAGGCCCGCGGGCTTCACTGGGTGATGCTGGCTGCTATCGCTCTTTCACCGACCCCCCTCCCTTGGCTTCTGCTACATTATTTTTATCTGGTCTTTCTGCCCCTCTAACCTTCCCACTCTCCACTGCTGGATCCTCTTCCTTTGCTGGTCCTTTACATGCTGTTTTCACCTGGGGTCTCTCCTTGGCCTATTTCCACCCTGCAAGCTCTACGAGTGATCCCAGTTATATGTGACTCAAAGCTGTGTCTTTAGCTCCAATGTCTCCCCTGAACTCCAGAGCCTTATATCAAATCACCACCTATTAGACTCTACTTGGATATCCCACTGGCACATATTTTTAAAAACATATTTACCAATTCAACCCCAAAGAACTCAATTTTCCACCCAAATATGCTCCTTGGCAAATGGCAGAACCATCAACCTAGTCACCGAAGTTACAATCACTTCAGTATTACTAAAATTTGGTTAAGCATTTGTCTAGTTTGAACATTACAGGTTTTCTCTACACTTGAAGTAATGGTTCTGCAGCACCAGGCTGACATGTGGAACAGACAGCGCAAGCTCCTATTCTGTCTTCTGATTCCAAAAATCCATGTGATATATTCTTCCCAGATAGAGAACATAACTAGATACTAAACTGTTAAGAACAGAAACTACACTTGATCTTAGCTGAAAGGCTGAATACACTGAAGTGACTGTGTCATTGTTACTGTATTATCATGAAATGTGACAGACAATTGCTTGAGTAGCCAGTGGATTTTTAATCAAGAGTAAGGGGTGGGGGCTTAGTCGATTAAGCGTCCAACTCTTGATTTCAGCTCAGGTCATGATCTCACGGTTCATGAGATTAAACCTTGTGTCCAGCTCTGTACTGACAGTGAGGAGCCTGCTTGGGATTCTCTCTCCCTCTCTCTCTTGCCCCACCCCTTCTCTCTCTCTCTCTCTCTCTCAAAAATAAAATAAACATTAAAAAAAAGTAGCAGGGGTACACAGTCATATACAGACTGTCACAAAGCAACAGAACTTACAGTGAACTCGCATATAGACTTACTTAATGATGTACTGACATCAAATTTCTGCAAAAGTACAATTGTTTTACTTTCAATTGCAAAATTCACTATTTAAAGGAATCCAATTATGACGGTTCTTATAATACCTGATGTGGAAAACAATTATTTTTGATGTTTGCAAATCAAATAGAATATAGCAACAAAAATATTTGCTTCTCGTTAGTAGAGAAAAATTGTAAAAACAGAATGCAACTTAAATCTAAAAATTTTAACAAAATTTTACAACTTAATTTTCCACCCAAATGCAAAAACTTTAAGTGGCATATAATAATGCAATTTATTTAAGGGAAACAAATTACACATGAAATATGTAAAAAGCTTCCTATTTGCTCAAGATAAAAAGCGTAACATCAACACAACTAAGATTCTAAATTGTGGCTTCTTGAGGTGTTTCTGACTGAAGTGACAGGAAATTCATGAAATCCTCAGGTCCTTTACAGACCTCGTGAAATCAAACTAAAGAATGCTCCAATCTGACAGAGAAGACACTCACCACGCTGACTGTGGTGATTCAGTATTGATGAGGCATCTGGGGGGTTTTAGTACCAGGTTAGATTCTCAGCAGTGCTGCCAAGAGCCAGTCTGGGAAATCTGGGTTCCCTGAGAACCCAAGTACCATATACAAGTTAAGTAGTTTAGCATAATGGAATTATTTAAATATTTGAAGAAAAAAATTGGATATTTACCTTCCAATAGATTATTAAATTTTTTCCATCTGAACTCCATTCTCTCCAAGTATCTGGTCCCTTTGAAGGAACTAAGAAAGAGATTTAAAAGTTAGCATTTGAAGATGTGTACTCTATGCCAGTTGATGCTATCAAGAATTGAGAGGGGCGCCTGGGTGGCTCAGTTGGCTGAGTGTCCGACTTTGGCTCAGGTCATGATTTCGTAGTTTGTGGGTTCGAGCCCCGCATCAGGTTCTGTGCAGGCAGCTCAGAGCCTGGAACCTGCTTCAGATTCTGTGTCTCCCTCTCTCTCTGCCCCTCCCCGGCTCATGCTCTGTCCCTCTCTGTTTCAAAAATAAACAAAAAACTATTAAAAAATTAAAAAAATAAAACAACGGAAAAAAAAAACTGAGACAGTGGTGCTTGAGATTCTTTTCTAGGTTTTTGGAATTCTCCATAAAAACAGGAGGTAGTTAGGTGGCTTCCACTTAGAAATGAAGCGATGAAAAAGCTAAGCTCTCAACATCTGCAAAACATTAAGGCCCCTTAGAGTGGATTAAAATCACCCTTCAGGCCCAGTGATGCTTGGTGCTGCTCTGTCTCACATCTTCCCACTTCCTCTTGCTCAGGTGGGCTCTGGCCGAGCACTGGCTTCCAGGTCCTCCTCCAACATGTTAAGGACGCTAGCCTCAGGCTTCCTGAGCTTTCTATAACCTCCATCCCTGTGCGCAGAAGCTCTCCTCTACTGATTATCAACGTAGCTTGCTACCTCACCTCTCCGTATCTCAGCTCCAATGTTGCCTTCATAGTGAGGTCTTTTCCAGCTACCGTATTTAAAACTACAACCCCTCCTCCCCTGTCTTTTCCTAGTTCCCTTCCTAGGCTTTATTTTTCTCTGTGGCACTACCCAAAATACTATTTCTAAAAATTTATTTCTAATTCTCTAGCCTATAAACTCCATGGGCAAAGACTGTTTCATCCACTGCTATATCCCTGGTGACTGGAACAGTTCCTGACACGTGGTGGGTACTCAGTATTTGTTAAGTGAATTAATGCTGTCATCTTAATGAGGTGTAGATAAAGTGTTTCCTCTTGGCAACAGCAGCTCATCAACTGAATGCAAAGGCTCCTGTGGCAGCCAGTCTGCAAATGACCAATGATATTGATCATGTCTCGTGATATGCCTGCCTGTGTGGTCCCCTCCCCCCCACATATCAGCATTAGCCTGTGTGACTGACAGGGTGCATGACATGATGGCACCTCCCTTCTGAGGCAAAGTCATAAAAGGCATTGTGGAGGCACCATGTTGTCTCCTCACCAAGTCTGGGAGGAGCTACCTGCCATGTTATGAGGCCACTCGGCAGCACTACAGAGAGGTGTGCATGGTGAGGACTGGCCACTGAGTGAGCCATCCTGAAAGCAGATGCTCTAGTCCCAGGCAACCCTGCAGCTCCCACCCACGTCCACACTGTGGCCCCATGAGAGACTCGAAGCCAGAGATACTCAACTAAGCTGCTTCTGAATTTCTGACCTGTACTCATTGTGAGAGAATAAATGTTTACTGTTTTAAGCCCCTGCATTTTAGGGTAATTTGTTAGGTAGCAACGAGTAACTAACATACTCCCTCTTTGGACTCATGCATGGGATTCCATTTTGATGATCCAAACCACCTGGACACAATACTGCAAAGCTCCTGTCATCACTCTAACCTCCCTTCACGTGGAGAGGCAAGTCTGGATCAACATCAGTGTGTGTTTTACTGTTCATTAGTTTTTCAGAAGAAATTTTATATTCCCCTTATTATCTAGTATAAATAAAGCTTTTTCTATCTTTTGAATGACTTCTGAAAATTATACCTATTTTTATGTTTTTTGTTTTTGATTTTCAAAGCTGACAAGTGGTTAATCAAGGACAGAATTTCATTCTGCCTTTGGAAATTAACATACTCAGGAAACCAGTCAACTAGTTTTGTACCTATTCTGACCTTGATGTACTGCATAACTGACGTTCAATACTCTTGGCCCCATCCATTTCTCAAGCCTAGGTTGCAAATAAAAACTCCAATAAATTCTCTTTATCAAGAATTGTCTTCAGCAAACAGAATTGAACAGAATTAAAATTCTAGGTGAAGGAGGAAAGAGTGTGAGAAAAATCACCCGATAATCTGACCAGTTTCTGGTTTGTTTCCTCTGTGTCATTTTAGGACAGCTGTAATCATCTGGCAGGCAGGCCTGGAGTCCCCCACGCCACATGGGCCAAGGAGCTGTCCACACTATCCCAAACCTTAGAGCCACCATTTAGAGTGTCTGGATGATATTTTACTAGCAGATATGATACAATTACACAATTCAAGTGTTCTCCTTTTACTCATTTGGTGACATTAAGAAAAAAAGTTGTAAAATTTCAGGATCCATAGTAATAATTAGCCACAAATCATTTAGTTAACTTACTGGCTTCTGTGGTTAAGTATTTTTTTTCATTGCTCCATCTGCTCCATTTCCAGAAAGTTTCAGTAGAACAGCGAATCCGGAAAGTATATATAGTGTATGGATTTAACTTGTCCACAGCTACAAGATAACTTGAATTTTCTACTCCTTTGATCGTGACATTCCGCTATTATAGAGCAAATAAATATGGATATGTATGTATACGTCATGTCAAGAACACACATTTATACACATACGCTTTTTTTTGATAAGAAAGCTACCCAAATTTGTAACATAAATTGACTAAATGTGCACCTAAGTTTGTGTTTAGAGGATAAAGTTAGTTCATCCACCAAAATGTTTTAAGTTTTACATAAATGCCAAATCAGTAAAATTATGCTCTGCTATAACCACCAAAAAACTTAGGTGTCATTTTAATCCAAATACTAGATCTAAGTAATAATGATCAATTAAATTATGCAGAGAAGATGATAGACATTTTGGTCAACGGTCAATGGCTAATGGTAATACGGTAAGCCTTAGATTTAGTAATCTCAGATGACCTTGAGGATTAAATACATTAGTCAGGTATATCTGGAAGCTTCTTTGAGGGAGCTTATGCATTTTTTAATAGGGCACTTAGAACTTTTAGGGTGGTGTTAAACACGTAGAATATTCAACAAATTCTTATTTCAAGTACATAAAATTAATATGAAACAGTTTAAACAAATTTGGGGATCTGCATGCCTCAGGAAATGCTCTGACCTCCCAATTACAAGGCTTTTTGAGTTATATTTTGGCATCTGACTGATTTTTCTAGCAACCATCAATAAGTTTCCAATGAATGTTTTCATTATAGTCTCTTTTATTTTGGACTTGGCACAAATTACGAGATGGAGTAGTAGAAAAGTCAACCTTAAATATCTAAAGTGTATTAAAAAGTCATGTTCTCACTTCTGACTTGTTCCTGCTGCTGCACTTGGCAGTTTTAAATCTTCTCTCTGGCACTTATTAGTCCATTAATTCATGCCGAAGATTATGGCAAAAACTACTCATTCAATCACAAATTTACTGGGCACTAGCTATGTGCAAGGTACTATACTAGACCTGGAAACAACCTAATAAAAGTGAAAGTCATGTTCTATAATATCCAGTATTATTACTGTTTTCAAGTGTTCAATAAAATGCTATTATTACATTGGTACATAGTGTCTTAGTTCTTAGAATATATCTGTAATAAATAATCTGAGAGCTTATGCATATCAATTTACATACTTCTTTTTTTAAGTTTATTTATTTTGACAGAGAATGAGTGAGGCAAGGGTAGAGAGAGAGAAGAGGGGGAGAGAAAGAATCCCAAGCAGACCCCATGCTGTCAGCACACAGCCCAATGCAGGGCTTGATCCCAGGAACCATGAGCTCATGACCTAACCTGAGATCAAAAGTGGATGCCTAACTGACGAAGCCCCCCAGGGACCCCTCAATTTACTTAATTCTTTCTGAAAACTAAGTATTTTACCCAAAGTAACCTCAAAGGAAGTTTACAGAAGAATCTTACTCACCAATTCTTGTACTGAGTTAGTTTTATTAATTTCAATTTGACATAAAAGTTTAATATTTGCAAAGTTGCCCGGTAAATGCCAGGAGAGTGTAACAGCTGTTGAATTAATATCCTTCACTTTGATTGAAGTAGGAATACGAGGATAAACTGTAAATATAATTTGTAAAGATCATTTTAAATGCTCTTTTCTAATACAACAAATGACGATCAAAAAACCCCGAGAAACAAGAGAGGTATCATTAGAGGTATCATTAGTACTGATGAACAGTATCCACTCAGTATCCACGGAGCACAAACGTCACTCTTACTGCTGATATCCTGCCAACAGTTTTCATGGACCAGCCGCGCTCAAGCTTCCTCTACTGCCGTCAGGAATACTACAGGGCAGCAGGAGCACAATCTCTACCTTTAAGGAACCTCTAATTTACTGGGAAACTGACAAACAAAAAGAAAATTAACAAGAGTATGTATGCTAAGTTTGAAATGTGTGGAAGAGACATTCACAGCTACAGGAGTTTAGATAGAAGTGTGGTAGGGAAAGCCTTGGAGTGAAGATGGGACGTAAGAGGCACTTTGAAGGAAGAATCTGACTAAAATTGGCAGAATGGATGCAGAAAAGCATTTCAGGTTGGGGTATGAGCAAGAACAAAGGCACAGTGATGCTGGTGACAGTGCATATGCCATGTGAGTGGGAGGAAAGCAACATGTGAAAATAAGGTTGAAAGGCAGGGGACAGGGAAATACACACAAAACACCACAACTCAAGTACACAATGTAGTTGTTCTGACCTTAGGAAAACCCAGGAAATAACAAAAATGATGAGAAGGAATAACTGATGGAAATGTACTTGTGTTTACAAACAAGGCAACAAGATCATCTACTGATCACTTGCGAGTCTGTGTTATAGCGGATTTTGGTTTAAGCCTTTCTCACTAAGCAAGCGAGTCTCTAAGAGAAGCCCTCTAGGTCATCGCTCTGTGCTGCAGAGCCTGCTACGGTCTCGCTGCAGTGAAAGGCCACAGGAATGAATGCTAAGTAGATGGACCATATTTAAGTTCTATTTTGAGCTTTATATTAACAGGGCTGCTAAAAATTCCAGAATCATTGGCAATAAAAAGGAACAAACTACTTACTGATACAGACAGCAACTTGGATGGATCTCAAGGACACTGCCCTTAGTAACAAATGCCAATCTCCAAAGGTTATACATGGTATGATTTCATTTATATAACGTTTTCAACATAACAAAGCACTGAGATAAATAACAGATTGGATACTGCCTGGGGACCCAGAAGCAAGAATAGGAGGGGGTGGGGGTTGCTAATAGGGCAGCAGAGAGAATTCCTTTGTGGAATTAAAACAGTTCTGTATTTTGACTGTGTTGGTGGTTCTGTGAACCTATACATGGATTCAACTGCACAGAAGTGCGAGTGCATGCGCGCGCGCGCGCGCACACACACACACACACACACACACACACACACACACACACTTCTAAATGCCCACAGAAACCTGAGAAAACTGAGCAAGGTCAGTAGTCCAGTTCACTGGCCTAGTATGCAGTAGTGTATCAGTGTCACTCGGCTCATTTGGAAACTGTACTATAGTTAATAAGATGTCAAAATGGGGAAGGCCGGGTGAAGAGGTCACAGGGCTTTAATTTATTATTTGTGCAACCACTTGTGAGTCTATAATTAAAATAAAAAGCTTTTAAAACTGGGGCAAAATATTTTTCAGGCATCAAGACCTAGTAAATAAAACCACTTACATTTCTGTGTAAATGACTACTTCAAATTTTTATCTGAATTTAGTAAAATGGTGAAACTTAATTATACATTTTAATGATTTTTCAAATTGAATTTATAAAATTAAGTCACTATAAAGAAAATAGTAAAAAGTAATCCCTAGAAGCACTTCTCATTAATCTCAAGACATTTCAGCGCTCCTAAAGTTATTTTTAAAACACTAGTTTATGAAGCAGCTTACCTTTCTCAGTTATGTTAACTAAAATAGTTGATTCTGATCGACCCAGAGGATTGCGAGCATTCAAAGTAAAATTATAGATTTCTTGATTTGGACGCATTTGAAAGAATAACTGATAGCTTTCATTTGTTGGTGCTTCAACTCTTTTAAACTTAACATATTTTCCTGAGAAGCTATGAATTCAGAGAGCAACAGTATTAAAATAATTTCAAAATGGCAAGAGAGATAAATACTGCAAGAAACAATAAATGGGTAAATTTTCTAATAATGAATCTTTCTTAAACATTTATATTTCTAATTACAGATGTTACTATAGACTCTGGGAAGAAAATGTATAGGATACAGAAAACAGAGGAAAATAATGGGCCATAAGCCTACCACCCAGAAATGGCCTCTGTTCGCATCTGAGGTTCTTCCAGGATTTATAAAACAGCATACTTTTATAGTCTGTGTGCATGTAATATGCAGTATTTACAGCATATCCAATTTCAGACAGCATATTGGGTTTTATATTTTGCTTATAAATGAAAGTATTTCCCCGTATCATTTAATACCCCTCCAATGTACTCCTCACTGTCTGACCTCTTTCCCTGGTGATCGGTACCTTTCAAATAAAGTGTAACTTGTATTGCGTGGGCCCACCAATGCTGTCGGTCTTCCTGGATTCCACGTACATATAATCTCTTTTAAATCATATGTCTCACAATTCAGGTTTTGAGGAATATCAGGTGGATCTAATAGGAAAAAAATGTAGTTACTTATGGGTTACATATATTTTCCCTGAAAACATGTTTCACAAATGTTAATTATATTGTGCACAATTTCTTTTAAAACTGAAAATAACTTCATGTTTACACTGCACCTTGGGAACAATGCAGAAATTGCTGTAGCACCTATTTTGGAGCTAATACTACATTAGAAACGATGGATTAAAACATACTGAACAATGACTGACTAGCTCATTCAGCGACCTGAAGACATTTCCTACCCCCCCCCCACTTAAAATCTACCAAATCTCTCAGAGGAAGCTGTTTCCAACAAGTCAGGAAAATTTACAGGCTAAAAGTATTCATATCTATAATTTATATACTGTGATTTCAAAAGAAATCCCAATTCATATTAAAAGTCAACACAAGCCATGTTATAAGTTTCAGAGTTCTTAAAAGATGTTACAAGGACTATTACTTAGTAAGCACCTCTTGGTGAAATGCTGCATCTCTCTACATTCAGAAGTGACAACTGCTCTTTTGTTTTTGTTCTTTATTGAAATGATTCCCTCTTCCTTTGCAGTAACAAAGCTAGAAAAAAGAATGTGTGTGTGTGTCTGTGTGTGTCTCAGGCCTTTAAAGTAATAATGGATAATTCTGCAGCTGTACACTAATTTTAGAAATTGGTATTTCCAGGGGCACCTGGGTGGCTTGGTTGGTTGAGCATTCAAATCTTGATTTTAGCTCAGGTCACGATCCCAGGGTCATGGGATCAAGCCCTAGGCCTGTTTAGATTCTGTCTCCCCACCTCTGCCCCTCTCTCCTGCTCATTCTCTTTCTCTCTCTCTCTCAAAAAAAAAACAAAAACAAAAGAAAGAAAAATTGGTATTTCTATAATCATGCTTAAACCAAGCATACGCAGAAACTAGTGTTCCCAGTCATACTTATCCAAACTATCTTTCACTGAGTTCTTTAAAAATAATTACCTGTTGGGAAAAAAAAAAAGTGTAAAAAATTTTACTTTTTAATGTTTATTTGAGAAAGAGAGAGACAGCAAGTGTGCAAGTGAGGGAAGGGCAGAGAGAGGGAGGGAGGGAGACAAGAATATGAAGCAGGCTCCAGGCTCTGAGCTGTCAGCACAGAGCCGGACGCAGGGCTCGAACCCACAAATTGTGAGATCATAACCTGAGACAAAACCAAGAGCTGGATGCTTAACCAACTGAGCCACCCAGGAGCCCCAATAATTTTTTTAAACCAAACTTTAAATGCAGTTATTAGACTATGTGAGTAACTTAAAAGAACTTAAAACATTTCTTGTATCTTCCTGAGTAGAACATAGTCCATCAATGATATTTTAGGTAATATTAAGAGGAGTCCTGAGTATTTATATTAAAGTCTAACAACCACATAATGAGACTAAAACTGACATATTTATTTTGAAAATGGTCTTAAATCTAAGACCAAACTTTTAGTCATTTTATTAGAATGATATGCCAAATTTTTGAGTATACTAAAAATGCCGGTTATCTTAGTATTTGGCAGATATGTTAAGTTGAAATAGTTAAAATCCAAATAACAAGAGCAAACAGAAAGGAGAAGAAAGATAGGAGGTAGAAAAAATCAGAGAAGGCAGGATCTGAAAGGTAAGACACTGTCTTCTCAAAGAAATTAGCTTACAAAGGAATCACCTGAAGCTAGGTAAAAACTAAGTATAAAATCAACAGTATTACCAGCAAATAGAAAATGCAATTTAAAAAACAAAGCCATTTTTTATGAAAATGTTTTCAAATGAGAAAGTACAAAATCTGACATGTGATGTAAATATTTAAACACTTCAATTCTATGTCACTGTGTATTATTTTAAAATACTTCAAGTATGATGAAAGATTAATATTTAAGTTAATATTTAATGTCGAAGTGACACTATCTATGAAAATATCTCTGGGGACGCCTGAGTGGCTCAGTTGGTTAAGTGTCCGACTTTGGCTCAGGTCATGTTCTTACTGCTTTAGTTCATGCATAAACACTGACAAATATTGGTAAATATTCTTTTGTCTGTTAGATAAAAAATTTGCAATTACAATAATAACAGGAAAAAAAAGCCACTGTTACTACTAGCACCAAACATCAAATTCATGGGAATAAACTTACTGAAAGATATAGAAGACCTAACAAAATGGAAAGATATACCATGTTTCTGATTTGAATAACTCAGGACAGAAAGAATGAAAATTCTTCTAAACTGGTCTCTTAAATTAATAGACCTAATGGAACTCAAATCAAAATCCTGGCAGGTTCTTATTGTATCTTTTCAACACATGGTGGGTTAACAGAATATCCATAATGGAAAGAAAATAATGAATCTTGATCCCTAACTCACACCATAAACCACCCTTGCTGTTAAGTCCCTAAAGAAATCCCCTGAAGGGAAATTCTACCGCTGCTCCTGAGTTAACAAATCCTGAATATTTCAACCTCCAAATGCTATAAATGAAGGTTAATTTATGAATTAAATAAGTTTGTCCTACTACATGACAGAGGATTAGAATACAGTTGGAAATAATAAAAACTTGATGGACAGTCTCATCTTCTGAGTTTTAATTTTTGTCTTCCATAATTTTGAGTGGCTATTTCACTTTTTGGTATCACTTATCAGGCAGCCTCACTACATATACCACTGGTTCTCAATTTATATTCCATGATCATTTATGAGGAATGTTGTAAGTCATTTCCTAAAATTCCATTAGGAAAGAAATTTCTAAAGTTTAAATTTGAACATTATCTCACTTTCACTTGAATTCCAAAATGCATTACTGGGAAAACAAAAACGGAACATGGTTCCAGCCATCAAACTGAGAAGCGCACCTAAGCGAGGTTATTCCCTTGGGAGTGTATCAGAAATTCAACAGAATGCAACCTAAGCATTCAACAGAAGGAAAAGAGAGGTGGAGAGCAGCGGGTCAGAGGACAGAATGAGAATAAAAAAAAAAAAAACCCACCACAGAAGCAAAAGAGAATCACAAAACCCACTCACTACATCCCACACACTTTATTCATGAAACCCTTTAGCCCAAATTCAGCCTCGAATTCAGAATGGGGGGAAGGAAGCGAAGCACAAACTGCTGGAGGCAAAGCCATCCATGTGCCACATGACAGTTACCACGGGACAAGGGGCAGAAAAGCTCGAAACACAAAATTCTCTGTGGACATTCAACACAAGCTATATAAGCAGGGCAGTCTCCAATGGTAACTTCTGGAAATGTCCTGGACTTTTAGAACTATGGGAGTGACCATCTTAATAAAGATGCCCCTGCATTACGGAGCATGTGTTAGACACACAAACGGAGAGAGGGGCCCATCTAAGGCATGTCCGCCAGCTACCCTCTTCTTCTCAAATACATTACTTGAAAGGTCAAAGCAGCATGCATTATGTTACTGAAAGATTTTGTGTAAAATCATTACAATTTCTTTAATGGGGTAGATTTTAAAAGGTATCTTAAATTTCTTAAAATTTACTTATTTTAGAGAGAGAGAGACAAAGAGTGAGCAGGGGAGAGAGAACAGAGGGACTCCTAACCAGGCTCTGTGCTGAGCATGGAGCCTGACATGGGGCTTGATCTCACAACGTTGATATCATGACCTGAGCTGATAGCAAGAGTCAGAAGCTCAACCGACTGAGCCACCCAGGTGCTCCAAAAGGTACGTTTTACATTTAAATTTTAAAAAGATGTTTTAACTAGGTGGGATGTTTTACCTTTTTAATTTTAAAAGGTATGTTTTAGGTGGGAAACTGACATAGAGTGGCCCTTGAAAGCACAGGGGTTAGGGAACCAACCACCCATGAAATCAAAAATCTACATATAAGAGCACGTGGCTGGTTCAGTTGGAAGAGCACATGGCTCTTGATCTTGGGGTCATGAATTCAAGCCTCGTGTTGGGTGTTATTTTTTTACTAAAAAAATAAACTTAAAAAAAAATCTACATATAGCTTTTCACTCCCCCAAAACTTAACTACTATGTTACTGTTGACTGGAAGCCTTACCAATAACAGACAACTGATTAACATAACATGTATTCTGAGCATTATATGTATTATATACTATATTCTTACAATTAAGTAAGCTATGTAACATGTTAAGAAAATCATAAGAAAAATGAATTTACAGTACTATACTATATTTACTGAAAAAAAATCTATGTATAAGCAGACCCATGCAGTTAAAACTTATTTTTTGTTCAAGGGTCAACTGTATACGAAATAATTCCTAAACAATTTAGGATTCAGAAGTATTGCATACTAATTACCTTCGACTCAACAAAGCTGTTAACTAAGAATTTCAAAATTAGCAGCTGGAGGTTTCAAATCTTATTACAGAACCTACAAGATATAGAAATATGAGTATATAGAAAACAAGCTTAGAACTCCTCTTAGAACAAGCAAAAATTCTGGTGCCTTCATATATCATTTATTAAAGAATTAGAAAAGAGAAAGAAAGAGACAGTACCATTTCCCATCACCTGGAAACAGCATTAAAGCTTTCAAATAGGACCGAAACAGATTAACAGGAACTTTCTTTAATATTAGATACTTACATCCTGCGAAAATGACCGTCCCAAATATGTTATCTTCTGTCGTGAAAACCACATTCGTCCCACTGTTCGCAGAAACAGAAATATTGTGGATCTTGATTGCAACATTTTCCCCATCAAGATGAATAAGGGGGCAATTTGTTTGTCCAATCTGTGCTGATAACACTTTTTCTTGAGTCACACAACAAAATATTATATCTGAGCCTACAAGTATCACTTTGTCCTGAGGAAAAACCTTAGGCTGAGAATCAGGAGACCCTAGAAACAGCAAAAGGAATTACAAATACTTTAGAAGCATTTTACCATAAAAAGGCCCAGTGGATACAAAACATACTATAAAGTGTTATGTAATAATGGTGGCCCAAAGATAAGGTATAATTCTCAGGTTTCAAAGGAGCAAGACACATACAAGAAACAAAATAAAACCAGGTATGTCTTATCTACTTATGATGAGTGATGGTGGTGGAGTGCAGGGGACTATAGGCCAATGTCTAAGGTCACAACGTTTATGTCTTAAGAAGCATAGTTCAAATTAAATGGGTTTATATCCACACATGAAAAATCCACACCAAGAAAAAGGCACTCATGACAAAATTCTATTCTTTGAAATGATTCTATGTAGGGCAGACTTCTTACTTTCCAGCAGCTTGAATATATGTTTAAGTACTCTACATCCTAAACAGAACTTTTTCTTTAATCCCAATTCCCTACTGGTTAAAGCCACACCTTTGTTTTTATTTTCCTAAATGTGCAATCTTTTTAATTACCTCCAGTTTCCTACTTACTCTTTAATCTACCACAACCTGGGTCCTACCATGACCGTTCCACTAAAGTGGCTTGCGGGCCTAATTGCTTAGTCCAATGGCCACTTCTCAGAACCCCTTCCCTTTGACATCCACAGCTAGGGTATGTTGCCTAAGCTCTAACTTCTCAAAACCCTCTTCTCTCTTGGGTTCTATACCACTCTACCCCCCACCCCCCACCCAGGTTACTCTTAGGCCTCTGGCTACTGTCTGCTTTGCTGACCTCTTTTTCTTTTCTTTTCTTTTCTTTTTCTTTCTTTCTCTTTTTTTTTTTTTCACAAATAGTTTATTGTCAAGTT
>NW_024081849.1:413901-498346 GCF_003009895.1 Hyaena hyaena
TCTTGATCCATTCATCTGTTGATGGACACTTAGGCTCTTTCCATGTTTTGGCTATTGTTGAGAGTGCTGCTATGAACCTTGGGGTACATGTGCCCCTATGCATCAGCATTTCTGTATCCCTTGGGTAAACTCCTAGCAGTGCTATTGCTGGGTCCTAGGGGAGTTCTATTGTTAGTTTCCTGAGGAACCTCCACACTGTTTTCCAGAGGGGCTGTACCAGTTTACACTCCCACCAAGTGTAGGAGAGTGGCTGTTTCTCCACATCCTCACCAGCATCTAGAGTTCTCTGATTTGCTCATTTTAGCCACTCTGACTGGTGTGAGGTGGTAGCTCAGTGTGGTTTTGATTTGTATTTCCCTGATGAGGAGGCATGCTGAGCATCGTTTCATGTGTCTGTTTGCTAGCCTATTTTTTTTTTCATCCTACCCTTAGACATTCAAACTTGTAGATGTGTTCCTGGTCCCTATTTCTCTTTCCCTGAGCATGTTAACTTCCAGACATAAACAATTTGCATCAAATATTTGTTGATTCTTAAATATAGAGCTCCAGTTCTTTCTAATCACTGCCTATGAGACATTGCTACCCAGGCACTTCGTAAGTACCTCGACCTTAACATACTGAAAATGAATTTAACTTTCCCACTGAATTCATTCATATATTTTCTGCCTCATTGGAAGACATCACCAGCTACTCAGCCGCCCAAACTAATAGTCACATTTGGCTCTATTTCTTGGTTACCAAACACACAGTCACCAACTTTAATTCTGTGTCTTCAGTGATCACAACTTTTCTTCCTTCCCATTCCAAAGCCCTACTTTACGCCTCCACTGGCTTTCACTGAACTGCAACAAGATCCTCCTTACTTATCGACCTGCGTTGAGTCCTTCCTTCCCCAGATCCACTTCTCCACGCTGTCACTAGAGCGAATGATCTACAATAAAAACCAGCATGCTGAAGGACTTCATCTCATTGTCAACAGTTTTCCAAGCCTTCTCCCACACTGCCAACACTCTACCTGCATGAGTTCCATTCAGTGTACAGGTGAGTTTCGGTATAATTACAGATCTCCACCCTCTCTGCAAGAACTCTGCAGCTCATACAGATCTGCTCTATGGCCAAGAAACTGGGAACCCTTTTGTTTTTTCTTTTAACATATAAACTTGATGTCAAAAACATCTCCCTAAAATTTTTAAATGTTGTTCACCGCCTACCAAACCTAGATGCTTATCCAATCACTCAGGAAGATCTTTAAAGATACAGATTCCTGAATCACACCCCAGGGTTTCTGAATCAAAATGTTCTGGGACAGAGACTTGGAATATCCTCAGGTGACTCTGGGGAACCTAAATGGCATTCGGAGAACTAAAAGCTTAAACCAAACCCTACCCTTATGCAAGATTAATCTAATTCATTTGAAATGAAAGCTTTTCAACATGTAAGCTTACAAGAAACGTTCTTCAGTGGGCTCCAATCACTCCACTCTTTGCGACCAGAGAAATGAGGATCCTCAACATAGTATCGAATTCCCACAGAATGGGTGGTGCACTCCAAGGGCATGTCTGAGGCCCAACTCCAGTGATGAACTGTATCTTTACCATTCACAGTTGTGTTGTGGGTCACCTACAAAATGGACACAAACACAAAAGGAGATTTCTAAGTAGTGGTATGTTCTGCTTGCCTTTCAAATTAAAAAACAACAAACAGTATACAATCACCACTAAGTTAAATAAAGGTTTGTCCTTTTGTACAACTATCTCAGTTTTCGAAAAGGCGTAATAGGAGACTTACGGAAACAATAATCATGATTCATTTACGTTTACTTCTTTTGTTTTCATTCCAGTGCAATTACCATACAGTGTTATATTAGTTTCATGTGTACAATTTGGTGGTTCAACAACTCCATACAACACCTGGTACACATCACAACAAGTGCACTCGTTTACTTCAACTTTAGGCCACTGATTATACATGATGTTCATTTTCCAAAACATTCAATACATTTCACAGACAAATGTACCACTGTCTTAAATTGATCTCCATTTTTCGCTGAGAAAAAATAATGGATCTGTACTTCCGAGAGTTAAAGGCAGGAAAGTGCCTGGGTAGCTCAGTCTGACTCTTGATTTCGGCACAGGTCATGATCTCAGTTCGTGAGGTCAAGCCCCACACAGGGCTCCTCACACTGAAGTGTGGAGCCTGTCTGGGATTCTCTGTGTCTCTCCCTCTCTCTCTGCCCCTCTCCTGCTTGTGTGTGTGTTTCTCTCTTTCTCTCTCTCAAAATAAATAAACTTAAGAAAAAAAGAGTTAAAGAGAGGAGCAGCATTTCAACAAAATAACTGTTTCAGATTGGATTTATATTTATGTGTTATATATTAAAAATTTTATTTTTAAATATGCAATGTACAATAATATAAAATATTAATCTCCGCTGTGAAAAATGGAAAGGATTTCAATCAAATATCACAGATCTACTAAAAGGGACCTTGGGACTTCCAGCAAATGACCACAGCTTGAATAACTGTCTTTCCCCCTCTATTATCTTCTGAAATGTCTCTAAAACAAAAGTGCACAGATTTTTTAAAAAAGGTATAGATGCACAAAGGCAAAACACAAGAGAAGAAACACCACCAG
This sequence comes from Hyaena hyaena, assembly GCF_003009895.1. NCBI lineage: Eukaryota > Metazoa > Chordata > Mammalia > Carnivora > Hyaenidae > Hyaena > Hyaena hyaena. Next base: position 416,533 of record NW_024081849.1, read on the forward strand.
TGAAATTCTGAATGCTGGAGGGCTGATGGACAACGGTAACGGACTCAGAAGACCTGAGAAAGCTGAACCTTAAGCCTTCATTGGAAAAGGCAGAAACAAGCTGATTTCTATCATGTAAATACCAAAGGGCTCAGGAAGGGGCTGCATGCACCAGGCTCCTGTGGAAATGCAGGTGAAGGTGAGGCACAGAACAGAAAGCTGCTTGAAAGTTGTCTGAAGGTATGTTAGATACCCAAGTCCCCTCCCACATTCTGTGCTACAAAAAGACTGCCCCTCTTCATCTTGGCAGAATGGAGATTTATGCTCTGGAAAAGTAAGACCAAATACTGCTGAAATGAAGAACCCCAGAAAGAACGGAGAATGGGGAATATTGTACCACAACCGGGGTGGGGGGGGGGAGGAAGGGGCGGGACTGCTAACCTATGTACTGTGAAGGCTGGTGTGTTCCTGCCTTTGTCTACTCAGCCCCTAGGATGCTGATGGCAGAGTTTCTACCTACCAGGTAGGACCCAAAATGAACTTTCTAGAGGATATGAACCGGTCAAGATAAACACCTAAAATGATAATATAAAGATTCTGCCAACTAGATGGCCCAACTAATCACCTATAATAACACCCCAGTCAACAAGTCCCTAGACAGCAAACAAAAGTTCCAATTAGATTAAAAAAAATTTTTTAAGAGCCACCTACTTAAAATATGAGCAACCAGGATGACCAGAAATTGGAGAAAAATAGAGAAAAAAGTGACCTGAAGAAACAGAACAGAGAGAAAAAAAAATTAGATAACTGATGTCCTCAGAGATAAGAGAATGCATACAGAAAACAAACAAAAAGAATGAAGAAAAGGGATATCTTATACATTAAAAAATATATATGTTAATAGAAATTCAGTAACTGGGTATAAGATAAAATTTAAGAAAAACTGTTCAGAAAATACAACAATAATTAAATGCAGATAGAAAGCAGAAATAGTAAGAAAATTAGAGGTCCAGATTGATTTCTGAAGAACAGAGAAAACAGAGAGGAAGAAGTCAGACATAAAATAAGAAAATTTCCCAAACTGACAGACATGTGTTTTGAGACTGAAAGGGGCCGCATGACTGTCTAGCACAACAAAGACAGATCCACAATAAGAAACAAATGGAACAATGTCTTCCAAATCTTGAGAAAATCCCCCAACTTACAATTCTATATCCAGCTAAAATAGTAATCGTGAATGAATGCAAAATAGACATTTTTAGAAATGTTATGTCTTAACGAATTCATCAAGAAGTATTTTACACTCCCTCCAGAAGTGTATGAAAGTTCCAATTGTTCTACATCTCGATATTTGGAATTGACAGTCTTTTAAATTTTGTTAGTAATTAATTTAAATTTTAAAAAACAAAATACACCTGCAAACTATCAATGTAGGTAGCAAAGAGTATCTATAATGAATAGCTAGTAACTACTGGGATACATGCTTCCACCAAAATGAGAAAATAAGAGGAAGAATTCAGGAAGAAGAGGATCCACTAAGAAAAAGGTAAAAGGAATCTTCTGAATGATGATGGGAGACCTCTTGAACTGAAGCTTAATAACAAGTATGCCAAAAACCACAGAGGTCTGCCCTGAGTGGGTTACGTGTATACCTAGGTATTAATCTCTTCTGAGTTAGCTGATAGGAGTGGAGGTTGCTGGAGCTCTGGAGGAACCTCTGTCCACAAGAGTTCTCAGCTATTTACCACACTCCCACCATACAAACAAGATGTACATGAACCCTCTGTAAGAAGTGTGGAGAAGTAGGTTGACTGGGTGGCTCAGTCAGTTAAGCGTCCAACTTCAACTCAGGTCATGATCTCATGGTTCATAGATTTGAGGCCCGTGTCGGGCTCTGTGCTGACAGCTGTTTCTGACTCTGTCTCTCCCTCTCTCTCTGGCCTTCCCCTGCTCATGCTGTCTTTCTCTCTCTCAGAAATAAATAAAACATTAAAAAAAAAAAGTATCTCCGTTCATTTACGCTTGATTTCACTTACACTGCAAAGATCGGCCCTCTTACTATAGCATTTCTTGGGCAGCCCCCTGCAAAAAGTAATGACAACTGCTAGCTGCTTAGCAGCTTTACAGATACCGATAATCATTTACTAAAGCAAAGACTGGCAGCACTTCACAAATGACAAAAAGGAGGTTTTGGGAAGTTACCCCAAGCCGGTAAGTGGTAACCCAGAGCACAAAGTGTCAAGCTACACGGTACAATTTCAGATAAGCAATAGTTCTAAGCAGTGGTACAGCTGTATCAAAGCTAGTTGCAGGTAAGATTAACAGACAAGAACTGACATTAAAATTCAAGAAAAGAGAGAGCATTTTAGGCCGAGGTAATCAGTATGGGCTTTAACATAAGGGACAGGATTTGACTTAGGTCTTGAATGTACGTTCAATTTGCACTGGTGAAAAGGTAAGGAAAGGCACCTTACACAAAAATAAATATATCTGTTTTGTAATAGAAATCGTGGTGGGTAAGAAAGAGCACAGACTGCAACTAAACTGCCTGCACTTCAATCCCAGCTCCATTAGTTAATATCTTCTTCTTTTTTTTTTTATTTTTTTATTTTTTTATTTTTTTTACAAATAGTTTATTGTCAAATTAGTTTCTACATAACACTCAGTGCTCATCCCCAAAGTGCCCTCCTCCATGCCCATCCCCCCCTCCCCCCCACATCCATCAGTCCTCAGTTTTTGTCAGCATTCAAGAGTCTCTCATGGTTTGCCTCTCTCCCTTTCCCCCACCATTTCCACCCTTCTTCTCCCCCTTGGTCCTCTGTCAAGTTCCTCCTAATCCTCCTATACGTGCAAACATATGGTATTTGTCCTTCTCTGCCTGACTTATTTCGCTCAGCATAACACCCTCAAGGTCCATCCATGTTGCTACACATGGCCAGATTTCATTGTTTCTCATTGCCATGTAGTATTCCATGGTATAGATAAACCACATCTTCTTGATCCATTCGTCTGTTGATGGACACTTAGGCTCTTTCCATGTATTAGCTATTGTGGAGAGTGCTGCTATGAACATTGGGGTACATGTGCTCCTATGCCTCAGCATTTCTGTATCCCTTGGGTAAATTCCTAGCAGTTAATATCTTCTATGTCTCTGTGTCTTCATCTGTAAAACGGGGATGATGTTCATAGTGCCTCCCTCATGGGCCTGCTGTGAGGATGCAAAGACTGAACATATACAGAGCTTTAACCACAGGGTCAGGAATGCAAGGGATTAACATGTACGGAGCATTTACAAGAGTCAGCACACATGCAGCCCACAGTTATGGCTGCTCCCATTTTAGGAATGTCAGACACAGAATGTCAGAAAGGAAAAACAAGACAGTAACCATAAAACAGACATTCTATGTTTTATCTTTACTGTCTATCTTATCTATGCACTCAGGCAAATAACTGTAAAATCATGAGATAGCCTTCTAATTCTTAAATCTATAACTAAGCACATTTCAAATCCATCAAGGAAGAAGAGAGTCAAGGAACAAAAAGGGGGAATTACCAAGTATCAGCTGTCAAAACTTTTCACTGCTATTCCTCATCATCCTTTTGATTAAGAGCAAACTAAAGGCAGATCATAAGGAAACCATTCATAAACAAAATTTGAAAAAATAACAGAGAAAAAAAGCATGCACTGCTAAATGTTAAGAACGTGATTTTAGATTCAAATAAATTCAAACTTACAGGCTTATACAAAACTTCTCAACAATTATTATGACTACATGTTTCAAAACATTTATTTTTGGGGCACCTGAGTGGCTCAGTTGGTTAAGCATCTGACTTCGGCTCAGGTCATGATCTCATGGTTTGTGGGTTCGAGCCCCATGTCAGGCTCTGTGCTGACAGCTCAGAGCCTGGAGCCTGCTTCGGATTCTGTGTCTCCCTCTCTCTCTGCCCCTCCCCTGCTCACGCTCCATCTCTCTCTCTCTCTCTCTCTCAAAAATAACTAAACATTTAAAAAAAAAACATTTATTTTTATGTTCAGAATATTAGACAAAATAAAAATGATAGCAAATTATATGTATATGCTTTTCATTTGTGTAAAAACATGCACATAAAAAAAGCTGGACAGAAACAGAAAGATGTTTCCTGTGTTCGTGTGGTGGAATGATGCATTATTCCTCCCTTAATTTCCTAAACTTACTGGAATGGTTATATATTATTTTAATAATCGATTTTTGAGTCATAGCAGATAGTTTTTAATGAACCCTGAAAGGACAGCTGATCTAATCCCTTAACACTGTAAAGAAGGGTTCACTGATACTACCTCAAAAATCTTTTAAAAATTATTTGGTTTCTATAATGTCACAAGAAAAAAGACTATTTTGGTTCAAACTTACTAATTTTATGATTTCCATATTTTCTTTACGCAGAATTTTAATTTCCCAGATGACATTTAAGTGACGGGGAAAAACAGAACCCCTGTCATTCCACTTGAGGTATAACGTAGAAGTTGAGAAATCAGCAGACAAATTCAAGATCTCTGGCGTATCTGGAATTAAGGCTTAGAAAAAAAACCAAAAGACAAAACTCAGTAAAATAAGTAATGGTTTTTCATATTGTAATTCCATTAATCAACTAGTTTTAAACTCTATTCCATCTTGATCACAAAAGAATTCAGAATTAAAAGCAAACTCTCAAAGTGATTACTGACAAAACAGAATATATGTATTTATTTGTATAAGCAGCTTCCAAGGATTCATCAAATTTGAGTAAATTATTATCAAATCTTAGTATGTCTTCTAATAGCTACTGGGTTCCCACAATACTCGTGTCATCAGTCCGGATCTACAAATGGGTACCATCAGAGAGAAGTAAAGGAGCTTCCTTTGGATACCTATAGGTCAGGCCCAAGAAAATGATGGAATATGGAAAACTTGCTTTGGTAGGCCTTTTCCATCTGTTTTCTCTGCACATTTCCCACTCACCTTCCAGTGTCAGAGCCCCTCATGCTGATGGAAGTCATCCACCTGGGGATGCTATGAGCTAATACTGGGTGTAGGGATCTAAACGGCAGCAAGACCATAGGAACGACCAAGGCATTAAGTGAGGATGTCAACAGGGTACTGTGCAGATCTATAAAGTACTCAGTGGGATAAGAAGTCCTTCAGAAAAGCCAGTTGAGCTGTGGTGTGCAATGCAGTGCGGGGGCTGACAGAGATGAGATGACTAAGTGGCAGACCACTAGAGAAAGGCTGACCGGAGTAGCAAGGATATGGATCATGATGCCTCATCATGTGCATGAGGGATATGGAAAAGGAAAAACTCTGACAGGCACTTCAAAGAAATGACCAGATCAAAGAAGTGAGGGATTAGCATAATGAGAAAGGGAAACATCTAAGATTTCCTCAAGTTCCTAGCCCAGAAAGCAGACAAAATAAATCACTGACATTGGGAAGAAACAGGAGAGACAGGCTATGGATGACCAAGTGTCAGAGGAGGGAGAGACGATCAATGGAGAGCTAAGCACACAGGAAGTGAGAACAGAGACCATCAGCACCACAGACACAGACTCAACAGGAACTCTCTGAGTGTAGCTGAAGAAATGAACTTGAGCACACAGATTCAAAATGGCCAAAGCTTGTTTAAGAGCTACCAATAGACAGTCACAGCCTCAAGAAGCCAGAGAACCCCAGCAAGAATCCTGCGAGGCACAAGGAAACCAGAGAAGATATGGCACTGCTGAGACCAAAAGAAATGGGTTGTCATCTAGGCCAAATAAGAGACAGTTCATAGAGGAAAACTGAACAAAGACCACTGACTGACATTGGTGAGGGTACTGTCAATATGTGAGAGAGAAGTCTGGAAGGCAGTGGGCTCTGAAGCTGCCTTACAAATGATAAAGGAAACAAACACCATGCCCAGGGATATAGTATTTCATAGGGAGAAAATGGTAAATTTCTTACTTTTCAAAATCTTCAAGTCTCCCTACCTACAAGGGATGAGTAAATTACTAAAATAGCTCAATGAAAAACACATAAGGTATGAACCTGTTCTGTTCTATGAAATGTAGGCCTTCTGGTATGTTGGGATTCTTTCTTGCATGTTTTCTCTTCAAATAACAGTAAGTGAAGGTAAGTTAAAAGAAATCCAGAGACACATGCTCTCGGGCCTCACACCTATCCTAGCACTTCCCCATAAAGCACAGGGTCCAGTTAAATAAGTCACGGCAAGTACAAACTGCAGGACTTTCCAGAAGTAGGGTAGCTGAATGTGCAAAGAATATAGCACTATTAACCTACATAGCACTATATAGCCTATGACAGAAGTAGCAGAGCAAACCAATACAAATCAGTCTTGGAATTTACGAAGTTCTTAATAAATTTAACTGAAATTTGCTGAGCACAGTGTTGTACACTAGATCTATGTAAAATATTTATGGCTGTACAGGAAATAGGACATGTGGATTCAAAACCTAACCAGAATACAGCAAAGTCAACAGTTTCACAGCTACATGAGGACAGTGGAGGATGCTTTACAGGACAAGTTTGTTTTTTTTTTAAAATAGTTTCTTGTCCAGTTGGCTTCCATATAACACCCAGTGCTCAATCCAACAAGTGCCCTCCTCCATGCCCATCACCCCCCTTCCCCTCTCCTCCACCCCCATCAATCCTCAGTTTGTTCTCAGCATTCAAGAGTCTCTCATGGTTTGCCTCCCTCCCTCTCTCCAACTATTTTTCCCCTTCTTCTCCCCCTTGGTCCTTCGTTAAGTTCCTGTTCCACTTGAGTGAAAACATATGGTATTTGTCCTTCTCTGCCTGACTTATTTCACTTAGCATAACACCCTCGAGTTCCATCCACATTGCTACAAATGGCCAGATTTCATTCCTTCTCATTGCCGAGTAGTATTCCGCTGTATAATCAAACCATATCTTCTCGATCCATTCATCAGTTGATGGATGCTTAGGCTCTTTCTGTGATTTGGCTATTGTTCAAAGTGCTGCTATGAACACTGGGGTACCTGTGCCCCTATGCATCAGCATATAGGACAAGTTTTAAGTAGGAACTACTTTTGAAACAGAAGGAGCCACAGGGGCACGTGGGTGGTTCAGTTAGTTAAGTGTCCGACTCTTGATTTCAGCTCAGGTCATGATCTCATGGTCCGTGAGTTCAAGCCCCACACTGGGCTCCAACACTGACAGCATGCAGCCTGCTTGGGATTCTCTCTCTCCCCCCCACCCCCCACCCCTCCTCCCACTCCCTCTCTCTCTCAAAATACAATAAACTTAAAAAAATAAAACAGAAGGAGGCACTATATCATATACCTAAAAATAATATAACACTATATGTTAACTAACTGGAATTAAAATAAAAACTTAATAATAAAAAAACAAACAGAAGGAGCAAACAAGGAGCAAGAAGTTCAAGGTGCCAGTGTGATCACACAGAGTAGAGGCTTCTAAGAACATGGTTCTTTTAAGTGTTTCAAGATGTCATGATCCAGTAACTTAAAAATTATGAAACACAGGAGCATCTACACTAAGACAATATTTATCTATTAAAATGCTCTGTCCCTGAAAAGTACACATACTTTACCTTTTATCTAAATAGAAGTGGGCTATTCTTCAAAACACAAGTCATATCCAGTATTTCCAGCTAAGGACAGTAATAATAATAATTATACAAGTGAAATGATTAAACACACACACTTTTTTCACTACTTCATAGTCCAATTCATCACAGTAAAAGGGAAGTTTCCCTAAGTGCCCACAAACTATCTATCATCTGCATTTCTTTCCAGCTAAAATAGACACTGGAGGACAGTATTGTTTTCTTAAAAATAGGAACTTTTCAGCTGGGAAATACATATAATGACTTGTGTTTATTTTTTAAAGCTAGTACATCTTTAGCCATAACCTCCATGTTTTTCCTGCTCAGGACATCAGAAGACGGGAGCTTTTCCTAGTTCATGTATGGGGTCCACATTATTTTATTCTGACTCAGACGGACCCATACTTTCAGGTGGTTTTAAGAAACTCAGATACTAAAAGTCTTACAAAAACTTATTTTTGCACTTTCCCTGTCAATTAGAAGCTTGTTAAAAAATTATATATATATATATCTTATAGATTTTTATGTAATTTTTCTTTCTATGTGTATTGTTGAAAGCACCTGAGGAAAACAGAATTTCTCATACTTTTATTCAGTAGCCAAGTGCCCCAAAGGCCAGATCCTCAAATGCACAGCCGCACCAATATTTCACAGCTTCTCCCGAACACGGTAGGTACTCAAAGATTTCGTGATGCCCCCATCTCTCTCTTTCATATTCATCTGCTTTTCAATTTTCTTATCAGTATTATCATAGTGGTGGTAGAGGGTTAGTACTGGAATACTGTTAATCTAATATTCTAATCACAATCAGACCCAATATTATTAAAAATGTTATTAACAAGGGGCACCTAGGTGGCTCAGTCAGTTGAGCGTCCAACTTCAGCTCAGGTCATGATCTCGCGGTTCGTGGGTTTGAGCCCTGTGTCGGGCTCTGTGCTGACAGCTAGCTCAGAGCCTGGAGCCTGTTTCGGATTCTGTGTCTCCCTCTCTCTCTGACCCTCCCCTGCTCACGCGGTCTCTCTCTCTCTCAGAATAAAATACTTTTTAAAAAAATGTTATCAACTACATATGTCAAAACAATGAACTACATCATTCTAGTAAGTCATCCAGAATCGGCCTTGATTTGCTTTTCTAGTTCTTCTATCCAATACTGACACTTTCAAGGAGCCCCCCAGACAGAATCTTCTCAATACCTACTGAAAAATCAGACAACACAAACTGGCTCTCTGACAGAGTCCTAGACAATTTTTTTAAATCTGGAACAAAATTAAGTTAGAGTCCTTATCCTTACTACAAAATAATTCCAGATGTGTAAAAGATTTAAATCAAGCATGATAATAAAACCAAAATCTCAAAGAAAAATAGCAAGAGAGTCTATTTATATAAAAATGAAAACCAAGACATTTAAATTGTAAGTTTGGGAAATTACTTGTAGGAAATATGACAAAATTAATAACCATAATATTGAGAGCTCTTGTGAACTGATGGGAGGAAAAACTGAGTTTCAACAAAAGAGAAAAATGAGAGAGGATACAGACAGTTCAGGAAAGAATAAGAATGACTCATCATTTTTTTTTTTTTCCCAAAAAAGTAATCACAGAAATACAAAAACAAAGTGCTCTAATTGGGGGCCATCAGATTGAAATGGCAAAATGAAGAGAAATTAACAAAACCGAGTCCTGGCAAGGAAGCGAAGAACAAGGTCCCTCCAGAGTGATGTTTGTGGAAACGCAAAGAGACTCGGAAGTTCTGGAGAACAACTGGCAATGGATATCAAAGTCTTAACAAGGGGAATGCGGCTCATAATGCAGCATTCCCAATTCTAGGAATTTAGCCTACGGACATCATCACACAAATTGGAAACACAACATGTGGAAAACATGTTCATTAAAGCACTGGTTATTACACTGAAAAACCAGAAATAAAAATCTCAATGTTAATAATCAATCACTTAAGTAATTATGGTACCTCCATTCAGTGGAGTACTCTGCAGATAGGCTATTTCTATTTTTATAGAAAAATAATACAGATTGATTTAGATCACAAACTGAAAACTCTGTTTTCTGTCAAGCAGGTTATAAAAGCATGAACCTCATTTATATGTATATGTGTAGGAAATATACTTAAGTGTTAAGAGTATTTCTCTGTGAGTACTGAGATCATGCCTGATCTGTACACAACATTCTTACATGGATCTCACATACAGCTACGAAAAGAAAATAACAAATGTGGCTCTTCTCCTTTTATCTTAAAAGGCAGTGAGACAGATGCTAAGTTCCTGGAAAGCATGCTTTGTTATTATCCTTTCAAAATCTGTTCTATCTCAGACACAGAGCGCTCCAAACATGCATCTTATCCACAAAATTGAACAAGTCACCAAGTTAATTACATTTTTCTCCTTGTTTCAAAGTAAGTCATCTTTGTAGGACTCATTATAATGTCATTATGATGCCATGCCCTCACAGTTGTCAGGAGAGAAGGAAAAGACCTGCTTCTCCCACCATTAAGAGTCAAGACTACTGGGGTTTCTAAGGTCTCAATGTGTAGCAAAAACTCTATCTCCATCAGCCTGGGCTATTTCATGACTCCACTCACAGGGTTAACACAGGTCATAGGCATTCAATCAACATATCTGTGGAAGATGCTTGCCACGTGCAAGGCAGTTGGTGTAAAGGTACCAGGTGTAGAAGACAAACTCTCTGCCCAACTGAACCTATTTCTTGCGGAAGCAACAAACGTTAAATGCCTTATTATATACTACAATATTAATGCAACTGAGAGATGCCACGAAAAGAGAAATACACACTGCCTACGGGAATGTTAAGAAAGGAATTGGCTCTCCTCTAGGAGGGGACAGTCAAAGACCACTTCCTAGAGCATGGGACACCTGAGGAATTCTGAAGGGTATGCAGAAATCAGCAAGGTGAAGAGATGCTGAGAAAAGTACCCACGTGTGGAAAGGACTGTGAACTCTCTGACATCCACTCTGATTGCTTCCTTCCTGATCCTGGCTGTGTTCTAGAACCCACAGTACGGTTGCTGGGGAAATGCAACTGTTAGTCTAACAAGTGGAATTCAAAAGAAGAGTAAATTTCTGCCAATTATAAAGCACTGCAGTACTAACAACGAAGGCACTGTGCTGCCTTATTTTCAAATCAAGTTTCTTTTCAAATACTTACAAACATTTTTTTCATTTAGTGTGAATTTACTTATAGAATTTCCAAAATCATAGAGATGGTTTATGGTTATTTCATGATCACCAGGTAAAAGAGCTGGGATTTTAGCATTTGTTTTCTCTGACTGATAACAAGAACGGGACCTGCAATGGGGAAAAAAAAATCACATTTTAATTAGTGGATAAAACTAACAGTGCAATTTTCATTAAAAGCCTGATTAACACAAAATGCACTGGAAAATACTTTCTGTTCTTTCATACAGAAACGTGATAGGTTACGCTGCATTTTAAGACTGAGAAAAGAGAGGTTAATGGTAAGTGCATCAACGTGGAGGATGGATAACCAGATTGTACCACAAAGTCGAGTGATAAGCAGAGATGATCATTTCAAGAAACTCAGGATTTCAGCAGGCCCTTCACACTCCCACCAGCCTTCCCTCTGCAGCCTTACCTCGTGCTGCACACGCCCGCAACCCTAAACCCACACCCTTCTACATAAGGCCATCACATGGTCTCACGTGGAGATGGTACTCCCCAGATACTGACAAGAATGACACTGGCTGTTTGTGGCCCCTCAAACACACCCTCGACTTGGCCACTGCTCCTCTGTTCTGGCCCACGGTTTGGTCTGAATAACACTTTCTCATCTGCTCTGCTTCCAAACCTCTTCCAGTTCCCACCCATTATCTCTTGGACAAGTCATTTCTCTCCTGTGGTTGCATGGCCCTTTGAACCTTTCTAGAGTGCAGGTACATTATTTTTACTGTTATTCGTGTATATTTCTAGCTTCCTATGCAAATCCGAACTCAAGCAAAGGGACTTTCGGGTGCCTCCTGTGTCCCTGGCCAGCACGTGGCGCAAGCGTCTCCACATCACCCACTAGGGCTACCATGGAACAGGTCAGCTCACCTGTTCTCAGCCTCACAGGGGAGGGGAGGCTTTGTTAGGTGCCAGAAACACAGAACCACTTGAATTTGCTAAATCATGCTATTTCATAAGTTCCATTATGCCACTGAGCCCCTATTCTTTCAGGCTTGAACGCCCTCCTATCCTTTCTCTGCTGAGAAGACTGGGAATTCAGACTCCACAGTCACACCTCTGACACCCTCTCTGGGGTCCCCCACTGCTCAGTCAATGCTCCCTCAGCCCTTCACATAGAATTTCCTGCAGCATCTGACCAAAAGCACTGCTACCATCTGTCTCCTGTGACCTCCCAGAGAGCAAGAACGACTTCCTCTCCCTGTGGCCTGAGGGAAGTCACTCATGATATTTACCAAATTTTTCAGGTTCTCCCATTCTGGACCCACAGCAGGACTGCACTTCCCACTCCTCTGAGGCAAGGCGTGGCAGTGTGACTTTATACGCCGAGAAATGGGAGTGAAAATCACATTTGACACTTCAGGAAGGAAGCTCTGAAAGCCAGCACTTCATGCACTGGAGGCTGAGGGACCTCTAGGCTGGGGGTCGTGCAGGAGAGAGAGACTCCAGCTGGCCCCAGACAGAGGACACAAGCAGGAAATAAGCCTTTATTTTCACAGCAGAATATAAGCAAGTAAGATGTTAGGGCTGTTTCTGCAATATTACAACCAAGCTCCTCCTGGTTGACAAATTTCCACAAAGCTTAGACTAATGCTCAATAAATGTACACCAAACGGGGAAAAACCTGAGTAATATTTAAATGCAGAGAGAAGAAGGGGAAAAATAGTGGGGGAGAGGGAGGGAGGCAAACCATGAGAGACTCTTGAATGCCAAGAACAAACTGAGGGCAGATGGGGTGGGGGGGAGGGGAAGGGGGGTGATGGGCATGGAGGAGGGCACTTGTGGGGATGAGCACTGGGTGTTATATGGAAACCAACTTGACAATAAACTATTAAAAAATAAATAAATAAATAAATGCAGACTTATATCAATTTGCATCAGGACCACCCATCAGCAAACTGGCCTCGGAGCCACTGTGCTGAACAACTCTGGTGTTGCTAAACCACTCCGCCTGGGCCTCGCAGAGTCAGGGACAGCGAACAGGATGTTCTGGTTTGCAGACAGCCCAAAGGCCTCACCTCCAGGCTTCAGAGCTTGTGGCCCTCTCCAAGATGGCCTGAGAGGGGAAGGAGGTGTGAGCTGCCCCTAGCCTCCTGCTGTCCACTCTCCCTATCCCCACATTAACCCCAGGTTTATCCAGGCAAACTGCCCCGCCTCTTATGTGAATAGGCTTCCTTGTTTGACTAAATTCTACCACAAAGATGCAAGCAGAGGTGTTGTGCTGAACTTCTTAGAGAACTCCTTAAAGAAAATCACCCTTCGGGGCGCCTTGGGTGGCTTAGTCGGTTGAGCGTCCGACTTTCGCTTAGGTCATGATCTCGCGTTTCGTGGGTTCGAGCCCTGCGTCGGGCTCTGTGCTGACTGCCAGCTCAGAGCCTGGAGCCTGTTTCAGTCTGTGACTCCCTCTCTCTCTGACCCTCCCCTGCTCACGCCGTGTGTCTCTCTCTCTCCTAGAAATAAATAAAAATATTAAAAAAAAAAAAAAAAAAGAAAATCACCCTTCTTTTCTTCATTGCCTTCTGGAAAGGCAGACCTAACAGCCACTCCTCAAGCATCCTGGAACCACGAGACCCCTTGCTGAAGAAGGCACTGCAGCATGATAAACAGGAATCTGGCTCTCTCACCAACAACTATGTTGGCCTTAACTGCCTACTCTGGACCTGACATTTTATGTTGGGCAGAGTCAAAACTGAATCTAACTGATCTAGACAGACTGTGGTTTGGGACGGACCAGTAAAACTTCCTGATAGTAGATTAGAATCCACAGCATATTCAAGGTGTGCTCCATACTTTATAGTCCTATAATAAAAGAATCTAAGTTTTAACCAGGAGAAGGGTTTTTTTTTCCCCACTTTGATATAAGATTCAGACTTTTTAGGAAATAGCTAAGATTTATAATTTCGTTAAAAAAAATTCTAGAACAAAATCTCTATGTTCTACAATTAAAGACCTTTAGGTTATAGCTATTAATAAAAGTATCTCTATTACCTGTTTTCAATGCAAACTTCATAAATAGTACCATGGCCTGCTCCAGAGGGTGCTTTCCAAGAACAGTCCCACACTTGCAAATTGTTAGTTATGCACTTCAAATCATGAGGAGCCCCTGGAGAAGGAGAAATACACACAGACACAAAGAACATGCTTAATAATTTAACTGCACTGTAAAAGGTCAACACATCAAACCACCTTTAGTCATGAGTATATGCATATGTGTCTGCACAGGTGCCATGTTCTTTCTGCAGGGCTGAGTGCAGAGTCACAGCAGGGACTGGTTTTAAATTTCTTTTTGTAGCTGTGGATTAAAAAATGAGGGGAAGCCGATGGATGTGGGCCAACCACTAGACCACTCAGGGACTGGGCCTCCAACAAAGTCCCACCTCCAGCCACTAAGATAAATGCAGGGAGGGACTACAGAGTCAAGGAGACCCAGAGAGGGCCTAGAAAAATTTTTCAGTAGCCTCATTTGCCCCTACTCCTTCCCCTGAATAAAATAACTGCAAGGAAAAATTAAGTGTTCCCCATGCCTTCAAACACGGCTTCTAAGCACTCTTAGCCACTGCTGTCTGACTGCCTGTTACGAGACTGCTACCTGCATGGAAACCCCATGACCAATCTTTAGATTTTTATGAAGCATATGATATTTACATGGTAATGAACTCAAACGAGTCTGAAAAATATGTCTTTTGTGAGACCTAAACAACTGAAAAATAACAAATGACTCAGAAGATTATAATACTACATCAACTAATGAATGGATCAAGAAGATGTGGTTTATCTATACAACAGAACACTACATGGCAATGAGAAACAATGAAATCTGGCCATGTGTAGCAACATGGATGGACCTTGAGGGTGTTATGCTGAGCGAAATAAGTCAGGCAGAGAAGGACAAATAACAAATGTTTGCACATATAGGAGGATTAGGAGGAACTTAACAGAGGACCGTGGGGGAGAAGAAGGGGAAAATAGTTGGGGAGAGGGAGGGAGACAAACCATGAGAGACTCTTGAATGCTGGGAACAAACTGAGGGCTGATGGGGGTGGGGGAGAGGGGAAAGGGGGTGATGGGCATGGGAGAGGGCACTTGTGGGGATGAGCACTGGGTTTTATATGGAAACCAACTTGACAGTAAACTATTTTAAAAAGTAACTTAAAAAAAAAGAAGATTATAATCTAATAGTTCTTATTCATACCTATAGACTAGTATTAGGTCATAGAATACAGAAGCACTAGACAATGAAAAACTGCCATGCTAAAAAGAAAATGAAAAAAAAAAAAAGGAGGGTGCAAGAGGGAGGACAAAAGGAAAAAGGAAGGAGGAGAGGGAAGGTGGGAGGGGTAAAGCGACTGTAAAAAAAGTTATTCCATCTCAGACTCTATATAAATGTCTCTGAAAAAGTTTTTTCAGTTTTTACACACGACTGGCATGGCATTTATGAAAGCAATAAATTATAAAGTTATTTTTTATAGAAAACAAAATCTCTAGAAATACACTAGAAATTATCTGCAATCATAATAAAATTATTTAATAGTGATCTTGGGGAAAAGAGGAGACATTTAATTATGGAAATAGTATTAAAAATAAACTCAGGGGCATAAAGATGATAACGTTCTTTATAAAAATAAATGAGGTAGTAATATCTACAGAAGTACTTTTAATATATTTTTAAAAGATGAACACAATGTTTTATTAAAGAAAGATAATTTAGATTTCATTTATGTGACATTTAGAAAAGCAAAGTTACAGACAGAAAACAGGCCAGTGTTGGCTGGATGTGGGGAGGAAAGGGGCTAAGTACAGAGGAGCATGGAGAATTTTCTAGAACGAGGAGTGTTCTGTATCTTGATTGTCCTGGTGTTTACATGACTGTATACATTTGTCAAAATGTACAGAATTTTACCCTAAAAGGGTGTATTGTATTTTATATAAATAATACCTTAATTTTTAAAATGGGGGATGAATATTTACATCTACCTTTATGGGCCTTTATAAAAGAGACCAAAAAGTACATGGGGAAAAATAAAGGTGGCAAAGAAACGCATTTTAACCACAGAATACCAGAAGGGTTCAATAAAGACACAAGATCATCTCATAATCAAAACAGTAATGGCAAAAAATAGCAAGGGCACTGCAATCAGTTTATTCCCTAAGACTCAGATGCACTTACCCCTTTTCTGGCTATTTACTTGACTTATTAAATACAGAAGAATAAATGCTAGTGGGAGCCACTGGAAATTTGAAGTCATCCTCATTCTTTTACTATCCACCATCCAGGATGGCCTTCTCAAATGTAAAGAAATGTTCACCATCCGTGCAAAGAAGTCAGTCCTAGATGAGGAGAAGAATTTCAAATGGTGTTCAAAGTGCTCCAAAGACACCTCTTATACTGTGCACACCAACACAGGGAATTGAGACAGACAAATGGACGGATACTGAAACACATTCTACATTAACAACTTTGTATACACTAGACTCAAGCTGCTCTGGCTTTAGGAGATGTGAACAACCGAACACAGCTGTTGCTTCCTGGATCCATCATAGGGTCAACTTTCAAATGACAGCCTCTTGGGGTACCTGGGTGGCTCAGGTTGTTAAGCATTCGACTTTGGCTTAGGTCGTAATCTCACAGTTCTTGGGTTCAAACCCTGCATTGGGCTTGGAGCCTGGAGCCTGTTTCAGATTCTGTGTCTCCCTCTCTCTTTGTGTCCCTCCCACGCTGTACCCGCTTTCTTCCTCATGCTCTCTCTTAAAAATAAACATTAAAAAAATTAAACAAACAAATGACAGGTTACAAGTTCAAGATTATAACAAAGCACTTATTTATAACTCTTCATTCTAATACTACTCAGTATAGAAAAGCCAAACATGAAATTGAAGTTTCAACAACTTTAAATGACATATGGAATGATGTTTTTAGTTTGAATATAGTAATTTATGACAAGTAATATATTTCTTTTTCATTTATGCTATGATATGAAGTTTCTATTTCATATAAATTTAAATAGTTTAAAGAAAAAGTTAGAATAAATAATAGTATAGGGGATTTGCAGATGTGATTACGGGGCTGTTTACAGACTGTTTGTAACAGGGGTTTGTTTAAGGACCTCAACTTTGATGTGTTCCTCCTCCCCAAAGACACATTCCCTACAGAATGTAAAAGAACTACCCAGGAAATCAGAGTAGCTACCAAAGACACAGGTATCCAAGAGGAAAAGCTGCCCCATCTGACGGAGGGGTTCCGCAGAGGAATGAGGTTCCCATTAACTGTTGTTGAATGAAGCCCACCAGCAGACCAGTCCTTCCAAATGCATTGAAAACTCCTTGTCAGATCTAACAGTGCCTCATTTTTATACTGGAACAGACAACTAAGGATCATAAAACACACAAGCAGAGTCCAAAACAATAAAAAGAAATTCCGAATAAACAGGATCACCAGGAGGAAAATAAAAATTACTGCTAGAGGGAAAAGGATAACGTAGAAAAGAGGAAAGCTAAAAAACAAACTGAGAAACCACTTCTAAACAGTATTCTCAGAGTGAACGTGGCTCAGCCATAAAAACAAGAAGAGATATGATGAAAAAGAATAATCAGAAATAAAAATAGCTCTTATAAAAGTTAAATGTACTGGCTGATGTTGAAAATTTTTTAAAGACGAACATAACATTGAGCAATCTTTCAGGAAAAAAACCCAACACAAAAAAGAGCACACGTGAGAAGAGGTATACTAGCAGGGACTTGTGAGAGGAGAAAGAATCCAACATTTAACTAACTGCAGGCCAAAGAGAAGATTCAGAAAAACCTTTTCTTAGCAAAAGCAGACGGCAAGACCTCTTCGCAGCTACTGCTGAGTTCGGTCAGAAACTCAGGAGTGTGATCTCTAATAGCTTAAGCAATTAAGACCAAAACATAATGGAAGGCACAGGCGCACATTTCAAAGGTGTTCAACTACTTTCTGGCTGAATAACTTCCTAGTCACTGCTGGTGTCAATGAGCTTACATATTAGAATGAAAACATATTCATGGAATGTCTAAAATGCCCACTGCTAAAGTTATAAGAATTATTAGCATGTGCAGGAATAAATGAATAAAGGAGCCCTGAAAGTGACCAAAGCAGAACTAAAATAATCACACACCATATTCACTGACTAGTTAAACATGATCTTGACATGAAACAGCCCCTCACTACAAGTTACAGTTGTTCTAGAAAGGAGACGTGTGTCCTGTGAAGTGGCAAGAGGGGTAGGTAGGCAGCTGAGCTCCAGACTAGGTCCCGTGGGTGCAGACTCTCTCCCCAGCTCCATTGCTAATCAGCGGCATGACTGAGGGAAATCACCTGATCCCTCCTGGGCTCAGCCTCAGGGACTGCCGCACAGAGGCCGCCTCTGCTCAGGGCTCACGTGAGAAACTTCCCAAAGTCAAGGTGTAATATTCCACTTGCTGGCAGGCAACAAGCAAGCAGATATACCAGCACAAGGTCAACGCCGGCAGCAGGCAGTGATCAAGGACACCACTGACGAGGTCAGTGAGCATCAGGCTGGGTGCTGGGTACGCTCAGGAACAAGGCGATCAATGGCAATGTCACCGACACCTGTTCAAGTGACACAGGCAGAATGAGAACGAAAACTTTCTTCTGTCGTTAACACTTGTGCAGCAAATTCAGAGGAAGTCACCTGGGCCATATGACACTATGCTTGTAATAGATCTGACTTCACTACTAAGCAAAAGTTTCAAGTGGAGACCACAACAATATGTGAACAGAGCCTTCTAACGAGCTTTAATGAAAAAAGGACACATGAAACTGGCCTTTGCTCCTTTCTGATAGAAACACTGCTAGAAATTTACTGTTTTCCCCACTGATGCTTTATTCCTAAAGAAGAACACATTTTTAGAGAGCTCCGGGAGCTAATTTTCTAAATGAGGCTCACTGTCATTTACTGCAGCAGCACATTCCTGGAGGACAGGAGAGGTGACAGATGACAGGGACAGGTGCAAACCAGAGCTCCCTGCCCAGCCTAGAGGTGGCAGCAGCAGGCCTCCTGTTGCCAGATTTTAATTTTCAAGCCACGGTAGAAACCTGGGATGTATATGAAAAACTCAACTTTGTAAAATGAAAGGCACTAACTTGTATTTTTTTAGACATTCTAAAGGCCAAACAAAATATGTCTTCAGAAGGTACCCCACCCACGGGACACCAGTCTGTAACCTATGCAATACAATTATGCTAAAGGACTAAAAAACATCAACAAACCTTCGTTTTAAGAACACAGGTCAAGAAGAAACAACTTACAAAATTGTTGGAATCTAAAGGAAAAAAATCTATTTTTTGCTTGTTTAGTTTATGTTGTGACCAGACAGCGGGTGTAGGATGTCGTAGGATGCCAGGAAGCACAGGCCAGCCCTGCGAGCAGTGCTTTCCGCCCCCTCTTGGGGGAATGGAACCTCCACATAGGCACTCAGTTTGCTTCCTCCTCAGCTTACAGAATCCTGGTTCCAATCTACATAGGGTTTTGGTCCTTTTTGCTGAGGAGAACTAGAAAAGAGGGTTGAAAAGAGGGAAGTAAAGCTAAAAGCAGAGAAGTACCAGAAACTGTGGTCCAAATATATTTTGCTTGATCTGATTTTTCCTCTTGTCGGTGTGGAGGGGGAGGAAGGTGGAGAGGGAGGGGGGAAGGTGGCAGAGAGCCAGCGCATCCTGCTGGCATGATGCTCCCTGAGTGGCAGGCACTACAGTCAGTGGGAAGGGGCTTGAGAAACACCTGTTCAGTCAGGGAGACGTGAGTGAAGATGACCCAGAGCAACCTTCAACTCTAGTTGGAGCTTTCTGTCATCACTGTGAGATACTTGCTGTCATCGATTCAGAAAAGGAACTGCACACTGGACAGAGAAAAGCCACCTAACTACAAGGCAAGATCACCAAACCTACAGGAGAAGAGATGTTGGAATGTTTAGCCCCAAGTAAGGGAGATTGAATGGAAAGTACACAGTGTCCATATTACTGATTCATATGCCTTCCAGTGTCCCCTTCTTTATTCTTTTCTATTAGGGGACAAAAAAAAAAAAAACTGTTGAAAAACTGTGACCAGCAACTACTTTCCTAACTGCACTCCCCACCCCCACCTCCCCTACACACAAGCTTCGGGGCACTGCCTTTGAGGAAGGCTTTGCAGGACCGTAAACTTCACAGTTAGGGAGATACTACTGTGCTGTTAAGTCAAGTGCGGGGATTTGAGTTGAGGGAGACATACCTATGAAAAACATAAATCCGGCTGGTTTGGAAAGGCAGACTGAGACTAGACTGTAGGGAAACAGTAAAGGTCTTTCAGGAAGAGAGAAGCTTGAAGGGAGTGGTGTTTTGGGAAGATTAGTTAAGAGAGAACTGCAATAACAAAGACAGACAAAGAACTATCGATATATATAATCAGCTGCAAAAGAGTCTAGTTCTCAAAGAGCCAGGCAAGTCTTCAGCACAGTGAATTTACAAAGAGTTACAACAAAGTACATCTCTGAGAATAACCACGTAAAAGAAAATCTCAGAAGCTTCCAGGGAACGGAAGGCCGTCCACACAAGGGCTCCAAATAGGAACAGTTCTCTCTCTAAAACCAGGACCTGGGACTTGCTGCCTGAGCCGGGCCAGCCCTCTGCTGGCACACGGGGACAGCAACAGCACACTCTGGAGAAGCACAGAGGAGACACCAGGTGTGTAGTCTGCAGACACGGTAGGGGAGTGGGGAGAGTATCAGACTTCTTGGCACTGAAAGCTAAAGAGAACATCTCCAGAATCTGCGTGCAAATTATTTTCACCCTTTAATTCTACTCTCAAACTACTAATTATGTGAGAGGATAAAATCTATCTTATAAAGCTATGCCAGAACTCAGAAGCTACACCTTCCATGCACTGACTTCTCTGGAGGCTACTAGAAGATGCGATTCACCAAAAAATGAGGTAGAAAATAAAACAGGAGAGAAATGATCCATGGGACTGTAGCCCTGAGCCCTCCCCTCTAACAGTTACCATTTCCAAGCCTCCACACACACCTTCAGGACGCCCTGCATCTGCACGTATTTCCCTTGGGCTTGGAATTCCTTTCTGTAAAGCTTTCTGGCTTTCTGCCACCTCCTCGCCTCCACTTACCTGGGAAACTCCTGGCAGGAGTTAGGAAGAGCCCATGGGCCTCTGAGACCCTTTCTGGGATTCCCCCTACAGGTCAGCTGCTCCTCTTCTGCTTCCACACTTTAATCACATCTCTAGTTCAGGGCTTGCACAAACAAGGAGCTGTGGGCCATGTCTGCTTCTGTGAATGGTTTTATCAGCTCACGTCCGAGCTCATTTGTTACATGCTGCCCGTAGCTGCTTTCACATGACTGTGTTAGGACTGAGCAGCGTCCACAGAGACTGCATGGCCAGCAAAGCCTAAAATATTCATTTACTACCTGGCCTCCTATGGAAAGCTTGCTGACCCCAGTTCCAGGGCATACCCTCCCAGTTGTAATTCCTTCCACGGACTCCAAGTTCCCTGTGAGGATGCTGCCTCTCCGGTCACTGTAAGCCCCCACTGCCCAGCACAGCACCGACACAAGTTTAAGTTGGCTGATGGCTAACCCAAGGACTGCTCAGCCCGGAACACAGGTGGGAGCTGCAGTGCCCAATCCATGCACTAGGTGCTCCAAGGCACAGAAGCAAGCGAACTGAGATAATACAGTGCATTTTAAATTTTCAAAGGAAACAAAGTGACATCAGTGTTCAACAACGTGACACCACTGTCCAGTGATGGGACAGTGGGTGGAGGGGCAGAGAGAGTGGGAGACGCAGAATCTGAAGCAGGCTCCAGGCTCTGAGCTTAACCTACTGAGCCACCCAGGCACTGCAAGGTAGGTCAGTTTCAACCCTAGGTTATGCTATATTCCTCTCAATGACGCCATTTATCCTACAAAGCCAGGGTCATCAGGTGCTGTGATAACACACAAGCACCACCCGTCCAGATTATCAATGTACAAATGGAAGCAAGGGTGGCAGTGTCCCAACCCATTTCCAAGGTTTGAGAAGGCATGCAGTACCCAGCAGGTTCACACAAGTGGCTTTTAAAGAGTAATATCAAAATACTATCTTTTTTTAAAAAACTGATATGCATTATCTTTCCAAGCCACTACTAAAGTGTCAGGTCATAAATACTATGTTGGCTGGAACTAAGTACTTCATAAAAAAAGCTGTTGGGCATTTCTTTGGACCTGGGGGTACCATGAAAACAATGAAACATTAAGAGCAAGAAATGTCTGGCAGTCTAAGTGAGAGGACATCTCCACAGCCTAGGGATTCCATTCTCCTGCTCTAGCCTGAATCTGCATCTGCGTGCAGGAGAATAATCAAATGTAACTTCTGCTACAAGAATACGTCTTTGTGGATTCTGCAGGATAGTGTTTCCCCAAAAGTGTTCCTCAGTCTGACTTTTTGTTTTTCAGGATCTTTACATTCCACTCCTTTGGTTCTGACCATCTTCACTCCAGTGAAGACTTCCCTGTTATTTCAAGAGCCTGTTCACTACCAACTTGAGCGTGTCAAAGCAATTTTGAGTACATCACTCCGGTGCTTATAATCCTCTGAAGACTCCCCACGGCTCTAACGTCAAGTTCCTGGCCAGCCTGGTAGACAAAACCCTTCAGAGGCGTCCCCTTCAATCCCACTGCAGGAGGTAACTACCCTCCAGCTCCACACACTCCCACAGGCCTCAGGGTCCCCCTCTAACCACTGCCTCTTGTGACTCTCCACACTCCCAACTCCTCCTGAGCTACGGGGTCCACCGGAAGCTCTAGAGGACTGAGTGAGGTCTGTAAACCCGCCTCTCACCTCAGCTGGGCGGTCAGAGTGGCAGGCACGCAACAGCTTTCCATAAATGCTAATCATGTCTATCATGCACGTGAACCTGTTTTTGCCTTCTATCACACGAGTGAAACACTCTATTATTATAGCACAGAAACCACCTGAAGAACACTCCTTCTTGGTCCAAAATAGGCCAAGGCATCTTTAACATGCTGGGAAAATGAACGATAAAAGCTTACCTTCCAAAACAATCAGGAACAGCTCATTCCCCAGTATCTCCTTCCCCACACTCTCACCAAGATCAAGGATTTTTTTTTTCATTTTAATCTCTTCCAACTGTTAGGCATTTCCTGATTATGTAGTCAAAACTACCCATCACGTGTCTATTGTTAATCTGCAATGCTTTATGAATAAAATACTCATTCTGTCTTTAGCCCATTTTTCTAATTAGACACTAATCTTTTCTCACTGCTTGATAAGAAACATCCCAACATCACAGCCCTGTATACAGACGGGCTGCTACACACTGCACATACTTCCAGCTTGCCTTTTTACTTTCCAGTGAGGTTTCTGTTGGACTTTTATGAAGTCAAGTTTCCCAAGTCTGTCCTTTATGGTTTCTGAACATAAACACATTCTCATGCCGAAGCTGTATAAGTTGTCACCCACCTCTTCTTCCAGGAGGTTTAAGCCTTTTAACATCTGAAACTTTAGTCCTTATGAAATTAGTTTTGGTATACAAGAGGAGTCAGGACCCAGGTCCCCCTGGTCGCCAAAGGTTACGCTGATCCTAACACCATTAAGGAATCCATTCCTTCCCCCAATGACTAGAGACGCAGTAAGAGAGCATCCTTTCTCAACTTCCTTGGTGGGACTTCCCTAGCCCTCTGTTCTTTCACCCTGCATGTCTTCACTGAGCATTATTTATTCAGTGGCTTTAATCATCATTCACAACTAATAACATCCAAATCCGTACTTCTAGGACCAGTCTCTTCCCAGTTACAGATGAACCATCTATCCACTAGGTAAATTCTTGCTTATCCACACAAATCTTCAAATGAGGCCCTTCAGGAATGACAAATATTTGATACTACTTAGAGACTTCATAGATCCCTCAAAAACTCCACAGGTAGAAAATGAAACTGTTTCCCTTCCCAAACTACTCTCTTGTGCACCAGCTCTTGTTTACAGCACCACTCTCTCCTGGGTCACCCAAGCGAGGGTCACCCCTAACTCCACCTACTCACCAGTTTTACCTCCTACACAGGCTTCTCTCCCTCCCCCATCCCGTCCCCTCTCTCCAGGGCCACTGCTCTGGCAGACCTCAGCAGCATCGCTGGCGCATATACTTTAGTCACAGATTAATCCATCTCATGGCACCTGGCTTCTCAGCTTTGCCATCTCGAGTCCTCACTGTCCCTTCAAACTTCAGGCCAACAGTCAGGAGGCTGCACAGCCAGCTGCTCAGACTGTACGTCCAAACTCAAATTCGAACTTTGGCCCCACAAGCTGAGCCTCTTCCTCATCCGTGCCCCGGGGCATCTTGGCCTGCTGGCTCTCTCGCAGACCATCACGCCCAGAGACTAGCATCACTTACCATTCCCACTGCACTTTGGACAAGTTCCACCTCAGGCATTTATTGTATCATACCAGGTATTCTGACGATTATTCTTTCCCTTCCTCCCACCCTCTTTTCCCATTCATTATGAGCTCCCTAAGGAGCAGAGATTTATCTTTATAACACTCTTCCATCTAAAAGGGCTTTATATGCACAATATATTCAAGATCTATTTAGTGAATTGAACAAATCCACCCAAACGGTATCTTTGGTGAGACAATGAAAATATTTTCATGACACCCAATTATTTCGTTACATTATGAGAAGGAAGCTCGATGATATGCTTTTCAATGCACCTGTCTGCTACAGAAAAAAATGGGAATAAAAAAGATAATGTTGGCTCAAATTGTTGGCTTTAAAAAAAATACACAGAGTAAAACTATTCTAAAAGTCTAAGAGGAAAAAAATGATAATGTAATAGTTTTGTGTGGTCAAAATGCTGGTTTTAGCTAAGTCTACTATGACACTATAGAATGCACAAATATTATTTTCAGATATCATGCATTATTAATCCATTATCACAAGCAGGCATTGCTTTAAGTTCTTTAAATGTAGTATCAGATTTAGTCCCTATAATCACTCCATGAGGTCAGTATCATTATTCTCTCCTTCTTTATAACAAGGAAAATGAGGCACAGATAGGTTTTGACACTTGCCTGAGGTCACACAGCTAGTCAGGAGCAGAACACGGATTTGAATCCAGGCCTGATTACCAACCTCATCTCTAGCCGATTACACACAAATGAAAAATGTGCAGTGGAAAACCCAGTCAACCAGCACTCTGAGTCCCGGGCTCTAGTCCCTATGCCACCACTGACCAGGTGTCAGGTATGTGACCTCAGACAAACTCCCTGACATCTCTAAAATCAGACAACTATCACCCAGGCCTACTTCCCCTACTTTCCATGTCCTAAGAAATGCACAGTTGTTTTATTCTTGGGACATCCTGCTTGTCCCCTTGAACTAGCAGAGCTAGAACGCCATGAAGAGTGCTGCCCTCCTCCACCCTGCCTGGCTGAATGCTGTTCCTGGGGAAATTCCATCTGCTTTACCATGCACTTCCAGTCGTTACCTCAGGACAGAGGTCAGACAACCTATGTTCAGGGAACAAGAGAGCAAACTGCTATCACCTTACTGTTCTCCTCCCAATTCCCAAGTATACTCTGAACTGGTTAGCTCTTGCCCCCGCAGGTGCAAGCTCAAACCTACTCTGAGGAGCAGCCACACGAAGCGAGTGGAGCTGGCCACAAGGCACGAATTGGGAGCGGACAGTGGTGGTGGGCAGCCTGGAGCTAGTGCTGTACTTCTACATAACCACCACGTGGGAACTCGGGGCCCCTGAAGTCACAGACCTTCAGGGTTTTCAAAAAGGGACAGAAAGGCAGGTTTGGTTTGATTTTGTAATGTGAAATTGCCTTATTTTTAAATGCTGGCAACTAATTCTTTACGAATCACTATGTGAGCCAAAGGAAACATATTTGAAGGCCAACTACAGTTCTTAGGGCACCAGTTAACAACCTGTTTTCAAAATGTATTGGCATTAAAAAATTCTTGCCTTGTTGTTGAAATAATCTTAAAATATACACTGTCTGAAGATTTATATTTAAGGGCACAGATGTCGACCAAAAGGTGCCTGAATGTTTTCTTAACCTTCTTTGGGGTCGGAATCTCAAAGCTCTCCTCTCCAAAAAAATTCATTTAGTCTTTTTCTTTCCTTTATGGTATTACTTAATTACAGATCTCAAAACCTTAAGCATTATTTTAGAATATGAGTGCTTCTCAAAAAAAAAAAAAAAAAGGAAAAAAAGAATTAAAACAAAACCTTTAGCTTCCGATTGTAGTCTACAACATCTTTTAAGTACATGGAGGCAGAGTACTGCACCTTATAGTCACTTGAAACTTCTAAACAGAGTGGAACAGAGAATGAAAAGTACAACAGAAATAACTGGTTCCTGGCAAAACTGTTTCCGAAAGGGATGTCCCATCAAGAAAGTAAATTCTACAGACCAGAGACGCATGAGCTTTATACCGATCCTGGGTCTGCAGAACATATCAGGAAAGGGACCCTAGGCCAATGTACTCAGCCCCCACCCTCACCCCCTTACTTGATGATCTGGGAAAGCAAGAGTCAGAAATGGGACGTACTGTGGTTCGAACAAGATCTTTTCTAATGCCTGAGAGATACTTATGAAGGAGGCAAAAAGATACAGGTTGTACATAGAAGAGTGAAGGGGGTTCTTTCACCACTGTGTCGCTCACCCCTACTCAAAGGGTGCCTGTTAACGGATGATGTCAACCTGGACAAGGTTACTTATAGAGGTGACACACTGCCATTTCTCTTGGCATTTTCATAAATGAACTAGATGATAACACAAGAGTCACATTCATCAAATCTGTAGATGAAAAAAATGGGCAAAACAGCAAATACACTGCATGTCATAATGAGGATTCTAATAAATTAATCCAATAAACTAATCCAATGAGATAAATTTAGCATTGATAATTTCAGGTCCAAAATGATGCTGATGATGACAATGACAACACATGCAGAAAATGAACAAACACAGGTTGGAAGAGACATGATTTAGCAGCCACATGTGGGAAAAACAAAATGGGCCAATAATGTGATGTAGCTGCCAAAAGAGTAACAACAAGGATTACTCTTTTGTCCCCTCACTTACCAGAATGCCTCAAATACCCTCCTCCAGTGCCATTAAAACTGGAGGATTCACTTTTAGTCTGAAAAATTAATAGGTAGGTAATCAAATATCAAGG
Source organism: Hyaena hyaena (assembly GCF_003009895.1). Lineage (NCBI taxonomy): Eukaryota > Metazoa > Chordata > Mammalia > Carnivora > Hyaenidae > Hyaena > Hyaena hyaena. Next base: position 443,537 of record NW_024081849.1, read on the forward strand.
TATTATTTATATGAAACATAAACTATAGTTGTCTTTATTACTGCCCAAAGTATTAGAAGTTCATGCTTCAGGGGTGCCTGAGTGGCTCAGTCAGTTGAGCTCACTTGGGCTCAGGTCATGATCTCCTGGTTCATGAGTTCAAGTTCCACATCTGGCTCAGTGCTGTCAGCGCAGAGCCCGCTTCGGATCCTCTGTCCCCCAAACCCCCACTCCCTGCCCCTCCCCAGCTCACACCGTCATCTCTCTCAAAAAAATCAATCAATAAATAAAACATTAAAAAATTATTTAAAAAATAAATAAAAAAGAAGTTCTTGCTTCAATATAAATCTCACTCCACATTTTCTTATCCCATCTCTCCATTAGGTGTACCTACTCCCTGTTTTTTTCTCAGCTTTACTGAGCTACAACTGACAAAACTATATATATTTGAAGTGTACAACTTGATGTTTTGATATACAGATACTGTGAAATGACCACCACAATCAACTCAACACGTCCATCGCTTCACAGTCACTTTTTGGTGTGTGGAGGGGTGGACATGCTTTAGATCTGTTCTCTCAGCAATTTCCAAGCATACAGTACGAAATTAACTACATTCTCCATGCTGACCATTAGATCCCCAGAACCTACTCACCTTAGAACTGGAAGTTTTTACCCTATGACCAACATCTTTAACCCAAGCAGCTACATTGTCGCTCACCTACCATGCACGCTTGGGGAGCCCTTGAACAGAAAACGCATCAGTAGGTCAGTGCTTGGGAGATTTAAAAGCATGGAATGCTTCTGCGCTGAGTCCAATCAGAAGCTTTAAAAAAGGGCATGGAGGGCTGGGCGCGAGAGGAGCTTGTGTGCCACCGCCTTGGCACTGTTAGGATAGTACAAACCTCAGTGGCCAGGCCTGGCGGGGGCCTCCCCCCTCGGCCTGCACCACTGCGGTGCTCCTCACCGGTCCCCCACTTGCCCAGCCCACCACAGCACAGCCAGCTCAGCTTTCTGAAACGCTGGCCTCACATGCCTGAAACTTGCCATCAGTCTCCCTGGCCTACCGGAAAAGGCATCAACTTTAGCATGGCACAAGGCTTTCTTAACTTCCCAATCCCACCTCTGTCCACACTGCCTCTGCACTCCAGTCCCCCCCAGGATGCCAGAATCTGTCATCCTGTGGGTCACTGCACACACTGCACCCTCCACCCAGCATGTCTGTCCCAGTCTTTCGTATCTGTTTCACAAACACCAACCCATCATCCTTCGAAAGTAAGCTCACGCTGCTCCACAGCCAACCTCCCCTGGCGTCTTCCTTACGGGTCCCCAACACTGAGACGGCTTTCAGTTGCCATTTACCAACTAGATTATCACTGTTGTCTACCTTACAGTAAAAAAGAAAGCGAAGTATTGCTTATCGTGTCTACCAGAAGCATGAAGATAAAAGGCAGTTGGGACGCGCTCAGCAAGGTACGTGACCTCCACTGCGCCTGCAGGCGTTGGAGCTTTTGATCCCAGCAATAAATATAGCCCATGGGATGTGTGAGTACAGCAAGCACAGCTTTGATTATCTGGAAGTGAGCTGAAAAGTTCCAAAACAGAGTCATCTGTAATTTTATTGAAGTTGGTGTTTGAGAAACGGTGAGTGGGCTAAATTTCGATGTCTGGCCAACAGCCTACTATCTGCATGTCAACACAGCTTGGTTGCTTCCTTCTTGCCAATGCATACTCAGTACACCTCACTGAAAGAGAGAAAGGGTGTTTCTTTCTGAAAAGCGGTCTCCCCTCAACCAAAAAAAGGGAAGCTAACTGCTGGGGAGCGGGGTGGAGGGGGTAAAATGGACTAGGCAAAGCAACAGTGTAGACAGGAAAAACGTGAGATAAACGAATACAGTGTTGGCTCTGCTGATGCCTCCGACCTGTGACATGGCTTAACCTTCCATGCATTTTATGTTGGCACAAGAAAAAAAAGGTTTGTGGGACCACTTTCTTTTACCAGGCGGCACGAGGGAAATGAAATGCAAGGTCACCACTTGTCATGAAAGTTCCGAGGCTTCCTTCGTGACTGCTATGTCTACTTTACATCAGAATATTTCCAGTGTTGCCAACTTAAAATCTGCCCTTACATTAGGAAATTACAAATTTGGGGCATCTGGGTGTCTCAGTCGGTTAAGCATCCGACTTCGGCTCAGGCCATGATCTCACAGTTCGTGGGTTTGAGCCCCGCATCAGGTTCTGCGCTGACAGCCAGCTCAGAGCCTGGAGCCTGCTTCAGATTCTGTGTCTCCCTTTCTCTCTGACCCTCCCCTGCTCACACTGCCTCTCTCTCTCTCAGAAATAAATAAAACATTTAAAAAAATTTTTAATAAAAATAAGTAAATTTTTAAAAAAGGAAATTACAAATTTAATGTAGTTTTATATACTGTCAAGTAGCGACATTACTTCAAAGTGCATGCTTTATGGTCCTCACCCTCAGTAAGAGCATGTGCTAGAATTTCTCAAACAGGATATCCATGAATTTCACTCCATCCTAAATTTATTGGGAGGAACCCATTTCAGTAATTTTAGAACAGATAAGCTCAGAACGGCCAGTCTTTCACGAAGATACACCGCAGCAATTTAAAGGTTATTAGCCTCAGGTATTCTCACACATGTGTAATGTAAACCGTCAGTGAAGGGGATAATAACCTAGTCTGCTGCTCAGGTGGTTTGTAGGATAAGCAGGAGGCACAGTTTGCTTCCCTGAAAAGTAACATCAAAACAAAGTTTCTTTGAAGAAGAGGAAATGAGGTGTACTTGACTTGTCTGCTGGCAATACCTTTTACTGTGAGTGTGCCTCCTGGCCCTGAACCGTGCTGGTCACTTTCCACTCATGCAAGTCATGGGGCCCGTCTGTGCTGGGCACTGCTGTGTATCAGATGCCTACCCACCACCCAGGAAAAAGGCCCCTAACACGTACTGAATGAGTGACTCACATTTCATTCTAACTCTACAAAAGTAAAGAAGACGGGATCTTGACTTTCAAGAACTTACTACAAGACTGTTAAAGACAAAAACAGAAGGGGGGAAAAGCTTTCAATTCAAAATAAAATTTCTTGACAATGGAAAGCATTTCAGTTTTAAAGTAAATAAAAATTCAGGGTGCCTGGGTGGCTCAGTCAGTTAAGCAGCCAATTCTTGATTTCAGCTCAGGTCATGATCTCATGGTTCATGAGTTCATGCCCCACATAGGACTCAACGTTGACAGTGCAGAGCCTGCTTGGGATCCTCTCTGTCCCTCCAATGCATGTTCTCTCTCTCAAAATAAACAAACTTTTTAAAAAGTTTAAAGTAAAAATTCAGCATAATCAGTGACCAAAAGCAATGAAATATTTTGTCAGAATGTCCTGAAACGCTTTTCACAATAATAGGACTTGTAAAACAAATGATTCTGCTTAGAAATTCTGTAATAATAGAAACATAATATTGGCTTTAATCATATCAGATTGGTGAGGTCAAGGTAACATTTATCAAACACTACTTTAGGCATCTTGAGCTGGATATTATTATTCCCATTTTACAGATAAGGAAAAAGAGACAGAACCTAAGCCAGGTTCACATAACCAGTAAATGGGAAATAGCATCTGATCCCAATGTCTTAACTATGTAACATGCTTTACACAGCGGAAATCAGGAAATAAAAAAACTGATTGTCACCTGTAATTTCAATACACAAAGATAATCTTACCTAACATTTTGGCATATAATTTTCCTGGCATTTTCCCATATAATAGGTAGAAAACTGTATACACAGACAGACGTTCTGTATTCCAGATGCTCTGTCACACTCACTCTCCAAAATAAAACCACCAAAAAACTCAGATCAATTTACACATGCATGGGGCACCAGGGTGGCTCAGTTGGTTAAGCGGCTTACTCTTGATTTCAGCTCTGGTCATGATCTTGAGGTTCATGAGGTTGAGCCCCAAGCCCAGCTCTGTGCTGTGTGGAGCCTGCCTGAGATTCTCTCTCTCCCTCTCCCTCTGCCCCTCCCCTGCTCTCTCTCTCTCTCAAAATAAACAAACATTTAAAAACTTTTTTTACACATGTCATTCTGCAATCTGCTTTTTCAGTTTGCAAATTCTGAGTATCTTTCACATCAATAAATTACTCCCTTACCTACCTCACTGTTAATGAACAAAGGGTTTCCCATGACATGTACATACCACAATTTATGTAACCAATCCCTATTATTGAGCATTTAAACTGTTTCTAGTTTACAACTATAAACAAAGCTACAAAAACCATTCTGCAAATTAGAGGTTGTTTTTTTGTGTGTACTTTGTGGGGACATCACCAGAATCTGGAAATTTGTTTTTCCCAAACTTCAGAGAGCACCCTCTGTGCAATTTTGAGACACTCTACACTAAGAGGACTTCCCACCAAGTTAAGAACCAGTGTGGGAAAGACAGCTGACAAGAATATGGTCTCCACATGCAGACTGTAGGTAAGAACTATTGCTACAGATTGGTCTCTGTACACATGCTGATTTTTCCCCCTTATGTTTTCCTTAGTTTAAATTCCTAGTGATGGAAATGCCTGACTAAGAGACATGGTACATTTTTGAGGCTTTTGATGAGTAATACCAAATTGCCCTCCTGGAAAGTTGTAACAATTCAAACACCCACCAGCAGCATTTGAAAGTGACAATTCCCCAAACCCTCCAGTTGGCTAGATTTGTTTTTAAACAATCAGATCCCTATATGGCCTTAAGTTTTAAAAATAGTGGAACGACTGGTAAAACATATCTAGAGAAGCAGCAAACAATTCAGACACCAAAAGGTAGATTTTAAATTTATTTAATTGATTCATTTACTTTGAAGGGAGAGTGAGAGAGTGAGTAGGGGAGGGGTGGAGAGAGAGAGAATCCCAAGCAGGCTCTGCGCTATGAGCACAGAACCAATGCAGGGCTCGAACTCACTAACCATGAGACCATGACCTGAACCAAAATCTAGAGTCAGGTGCTTAACCGACCGAGCCACCTAGGCGCTCAAATGCTGTATTTTAAAATACATGTTTTCAAATACAAAATATAAAACGTTAATGACATCAGATCCCAGCAGACTGAGCTTACAGAATGACAATTAGAAAATTGAGTGAAACCAGGCTCAGAAAGGTGTCAAGCTAGTAAGTAAAACCCCTCATCTTCACTTTCCCATCAGGCTAATTTTAGGCTTAATACTGAGGGCTTTAACAGCAATGTGTTGTATTGTATTTTAACAAGAAACTCATGAAATTGTCTATTTTTTCAAGTTTTATAAATACTATACTATCTTGTAACTAACTTGGCAATGTGAAGTTGTTAAAATCCTGTAGATGCTCACTTAGCAACAAATATCTGGGTGCCTATGGGCTGGGCAATGTTCTCTGCAGAGGACACAGGGTCCCTGCAGCAAAGAATCACACATCATGGTTATACAGTCCCAGCCTGGAACCCCTGGGTTCTGAGGCAAATGGTAACATCTCTGGGTTTTGGCCTCTCGGGTGCTTCTTAAGTAAACTTAGGAAGTTGACCAGATGACCTGCGGCCTCTTCTGGCTCTCAAGTTCTATCCTTTCTTTGGTTTTGTTTGACTACGTAAGTTCTTATTACTGATAAGAGCTTTGCATTTTAAGCTCTATATAGTTGCACAAAACCTGCACCTGGATCTCCAAAAAAGGTAATTTTACATTCACAGGAAAACTCTGGTGATCCAGGTATCTTCAAGGACTAAACACAGGAGACGTTCCAATTAGATGCAGATTTATGCTCCCACCTGTAGCTGTTTCTCTGAAGAGGTTTCTGAAACATTCTTGCCTCCTTCACTTTCGTACTGCACGATGAACACTGTGGGCGAACACTGAGGCATGACAAGACATGTGGAACAGGACCTCCCTGTTCCTCCCCCAGCTGTGGGTCTCCAAACTATGGCCAGGAACGGCCAGCACCCCCACCTTCAGGAGGTACAATGGCACCTTCGAGGGCTGCAGCATCAAGTCCGGGTGGCGGATCCTCACTTCTCCCCAGCTCACCCCCAGCTCAACAGACACGCCCAGTTCTCTCCACAGAATGTCTACCACTCACTGCCCCATTAGCATTTCTAATATTAGAAATGGGAAACGCTACTACTGCCACTTGTTATTTTCCACCAGATGTTCCTGCCGCCACCACTTCCACTGTCCTCAGGTCCAGAGTCTCCTTGAAGGCTGCTTTGGAGAGCAGTCAGAGGAAGGCACAGCAAGGGGCCTCAGTATCCCTTCTAGGGAAGAGCCACACACGCACTTTCAGCAAGTGGGATCACCTCTGCAGTCTTGCAGGATACGGCCCCTTAGTAGTACAGGCAGATTCTCAACTACGGGCACCTATCACGATTCCAAGTCTTCTGTACCTGCCATACAAAAGACGAACGGCTAAATGCCAAGACTTTTCTCACCTCTGTGCAAAATTCCATGAAAAACTCACCCACTGGAAGTTTTTCTTCAACTTCCAACATAAAACCATATCAGATAAACACAACCTTTGCTTACATGAGAGACCATCAGCAGCAGCGATGGGTGATAAAGTACATGCTGTAATTCCAGACAACATAAGACGAATCTGGAATTCCTGCATCTCTATAGTTCACAGAGGAAATATAAAGGAGGCCGTAAAAGCACTTTAACTCAAATATCTAAGCTGCTAAATTACCACAATCAGTTACATATAAAACAGATGCTTACGTGCTTCAGCTATACGGCAAAAGAGCTTTTGCTGCTGCGACACTGGCAAGGACAAAGCTGACTTAAGTTTCAGGAGTCACAGAATCCATCCTTTACAGTGTTTGTGCAGAGCTGGTGAGAGAAAGTTGGAAGATAAACCTAGAAACTACTTATTAGGTTCTGGAATGAGTCAATTCGAACAGCAAATTAGAAAGTTTAAAACCCTCATTCTGCGAGATGACAAAAGTCCTAAGGTCACACAGAAGCCAAAAAGTCACAGTCAAGAGAAAGAGAAAGATAACAGATTCTTATTAAACATCTGTAACAATTACTTGGCATGAAACTCATTTCCCACGCTTTCAATTAATGTAAGGGAACACGTATTTAGAATGACAAACAGATGAGAAGTTGGGAAGAGGAAATACCCTAGTTCCTGATATTCCCTAAAATAGAACATGCACGCATTCTTCCTGTGAGAATAGAAGTACCTGCATAAAGTACATATATTTTATTTGCTCATTAGTCTGTCATCTGCTCAAAGGAATTCATCTATTCAGTAAACAAAAAAGGCATCTTTGAAAATGTTATGCTTAAGCAAATAGCAAATCTACTGATCATCAAAGGTGAAACTTCTGACTAAATTACTCAGAAGTCACTATAAAACCTGGAAAATTAGGTATGTTTTTAAGCCTTCCAAATGCAACCAACATAAAGCAATCCTTCGAGAGGATGTGTATCACAGATTTGAACATCAAGGGCCACAGCCACGATGGAAAGCTTAAGACTCCCGAATCTAAGTTTTCTGACCAAAATCAGGCAAGATTATTTTTTTGAAACTCTCAGATTATTCATTAATTCACCAAATGTTCACAGCCGGCTGTTCTGTTGGTGGGAAAGGCTGGGGAGCAGTCAGGCCCCTGCCTGCCCTCCTGGAGCTTTCCAGCAGGGGGAGAAACAGCCACCAGCCGAGCAAGGCCTCATTCCTAGGCTGCATGTACTCCCTCACACACGCAAACAGGTGCGGGTACCTGTTCTCACCGGCCAGGCGCTGCCCCCATCTCCTCTCCATCACAGAGGCAGCTCTCTGGTCCCCTGGAGAGACAGGCCCAACCTCAATGGAGGGCCTTTGCACCTGCTCCTCCCTCTGCCTGAGCCACTCTTCCTCCAAACCTCCAAACACACAGAGTCCTTCTCTCATTCAACTCTGCTCAAATCTCTCTAGCTGAGACACAGTTCCGGGGCCAATCTAAAACAGCAGCTCCCATCCTGTCTTTACCACACCAACGCTTAGTACTTCCCCAGTACTTATCACTACTTGGTCTCATCTCCTTTATTGCTTCTCTGCTTTTTGTCCATCTCCCCCAGTAACTCGTGAACTCGTTAAAAGTGGGGTCTCTCTGTCCTGTGCAGTGCTATATTCGCGGTACCTATCAGGGTGCCTGGAATATAACAGATGCTCAATGTATACTTATTTAAGAAGAGCAAATAGAGGCAATATTAGCAGTTGTGTACTGCTAATTGCAGTTGTGTACAACGACAGGTGCCAAATAACAAAGGAAAATGAAAACCCTTTAAATGCTAAGAGTTGTTTGGTAAGTTAAAAAAAAAAAAAAAAGTATAGCTTACACTAGTCTTGAAAACACTCTCCAAAAATAAATGTAATAAACATACAAAGTTCAACATTACCTAATACTCAAACTTGATTATGTATTAGGCTAAATTTCTAGGATTAGCACTACTTCTACAGTTTGTTTTAAAAGCGCTGAGATGTCAATTTTTAATTTAAAAGAGCCAAATATTTTCCAAAAGCATACCACCCCTTAAGAGTTACTTATAATCTCCCAAACTGTACAGTTTGCAACCATATTATATCAGCAGGAAAATATGAGATACTGGTAATAATCTACAGAAGGCAGGTGCCTAATGGTAAACAAGTCTCGTGGAACAAAAACTGTCTTCATCTTCAATTTAATCAAAGGTGCAAGCCTTTTCTCCATGTTCAAAAATATTTACTCTTATCAGTTTTCCTTACAGATTATTCTTAAAAATTTATCTTTTATTTCTTTTCTTGAAACAAAGAGGTAAGGTGTTAATCAAGGTATATATGACTTGACTTTACTGACCATAATGGCTCAGGCTTCACAAAGACACCAAAGATCTTTATGGGTCACTATGGCATTAGACAAAAGCAAAAAGTGTGTACTGGAGAGAAGGGGCATTTATTTTCTGGAATGTGCTACAAAGAAGTGTATTATTACTGCCTTTGGGAATAACTGAAGCCCACTTTAAAAACTAAAGTTTTGCAATAATTTTATAACAATTTTATATATTTACACATATCTCAATTTAAAAAAAAGGAGGTTAAATAAATTATGGTTCATCCTTACTGGAGTACTCTAAGCAGCTCCCAGAGAATGAGCCGGCTCTCTTAAGTGCTGATAGAGAGACTGCCAAGATTTAGTACTCTAAGGGAAGGGCGGGGAGCTGGTGCAGAACAGCATATACAAAGTGTCCTCGTTGGAGGAAAGACAAAGAAAAAGAAGCATACAAAATGTTTATACTAGCACAAGCTATATCTGGAAAGATATATAAGGAACTAGCCACCCTGATTACTGGGGAGAACAGGGCGCTGTGTTGCAGAGAGGGGAGAAAGATGGACTTTCCACTTCTGAGCTCTTCATATCTATTCGATCTCCTCCAGTATGCATAGATCGCCTCCCCACAAATTAATGCAATAAATTTTAACACCAAAATAATGTATACTGTTACCAACATATTATTCAAGGATAGCCATCAAGAGTACAGGCTTTCAAAAATCACAAAAGTTGTTCCATTTGGGAGTGCAGAGTTCCTGATCCTTAATTCCCAGAAGAGAATCCAAGTCTCCACTAATTAGAGAGGCTCGCTTGTGATCTCACCTATTACAAAGCAAATACGCCTCAATTCAATTCTTGGAAGGGAAACAGCTGCTAGGTTCACCTTGAAAACGTGCCCCATATTTAAATTGGGCTTGTAACTACCTAATGAAGTCTCCAAATTAACACAGTTTCCACGTGGTAATAAAACAAAGTCAAGGTAAAAAACAAGAGGAAAGTCTTCAGTTTTTGAAAACACTACTACACTCAGGTTTCCTTTCCTCCACCCAGCTTATTTAGACAAGGAACCTTCTGATATTGGTGAAATAGGATGTCAGATCTGCAGCGAAATAATAATTTTAAGGGGAGGGGCAACCATCATTTGCACCATACAAACACTTTAATTTTTCATTTGCAGGGGATGGCAATGGGCTTTAAATTTAATTTAGGATTCATTTGGGCACCGCTGACTAAATGATACTACCAAGTCACATTACTTTCACTCCAGCCACACTTTTTTTTTTAATTAAAGAGAAATCTGAAACTGAAAACGAAGAATCAGAAGGCAAACCTTAAACTGAAAGCTTTTTTGTTGAAAAATGTATGTTAAAAGAACACAAAAAAGAAATGGAAAGAATTCATTTGCATACAAATGCCACTCAAAAAATGCACACACATTCTATCAATATTCGACTGCATTAAACACACTCATACAAAAAGGAACACAAAGATACCCAACGGAGAATAAAGAATAAAGACCTCATATGCTGTTGCTGGGTTTGTTTGTAGCCAAAGACGGGCACCAAAATCACATTATTCAAGCCCTGGAGTGAATGCACAACCACTTGACGTGCAGTTTTCTTTAAGGGTCAGAATTCAAGACTCCAAGTCTTTCCTTTTAGACAACACATCAAAAGTGCCATCTTTCAAGAAGCCTAACTTTGATCACTAACACTTTAACTTTGGATTTATCGAGGTTAGCACCTTCGGATATAAGCACATAAAAAGTACAGGTAAATTAAATACACTCATAAATAAGGGAGGAAGGGAGAAAGAACTGTTTAACGAAAAGTTGAGGCACGGGATCACGCAATCACTCGGTTGGCTACATCGCCAAAGGAAAATAAAAATTAAAGCTCCTTCCCATCCCCCAGGTAGCCTGTGGTCTCAGAACTTACTGCCCTACGCGGGGCGGAATGTCGCGGCCAGGGAGTCGGCGCCCTCACGGACGCGAGTGGCCAGAGGGCGCGCGGAGAGCGGCGCGACCCGGAGCACTCCCCCACCCCCGCGTCACTCCCCGCGGACGCCCCCAGACCAGAGCCGGCCGGAGCGCTGCCCCCCACCCCGCGCGAGCAGCCAGGCGCTCGCGGCGACGCGCCCACGGCACCCGGCACCGGGCACCGAGGCTCGCGCTTCCCCACGCCCCGCGCCGCGCCCACCCGCCTCCGGCACTCACGGGCCACTCCCGCGCCGCTATCTCGCCATCCCCCGCCGTCCGCTCGGCCGCCGCCCGGGGGCTGCCCGGAGTCCGCAGTCGCCCGGGGACCGGAGGCGAGGAGGAGGGGGGCCGGGCACAACCCGCCGCCGCCGCCGCCTCGCCTCTCCTCCCCAGTCCCAGCGCCGGGCTGCTGGAGGCGGCCACGAGCTGGGGGCGGCCGGCTGTGCCCTCTACGAGCCCTGGGAGTCGCCGCCGCCGCCAGAGCCTCCAGGAGGCAACGCTAACGGCCAAGACCACGGCCGAGACGCTTCAGCCGGGACTGCGGCGCGCGGGGGCGGTGCCTGCACGCCGCTCGGCGGGGGGCGCTGCTGTCCAGGCCCCGCCCCCTGGCCCGCCCCGCCCCGCCGCCCGCGCCCCGCGCGCCCCCGCCGGAAGCCGCCCGCGCGCCCCCACCGCCCCCGCCTCCCGGGCACGGCCGCGCGCGTCCGGCGCTCGCCCGAGGGGCCGCCCCTAGGAGTCGGAGGAGTGCGGCCGCGCGCGGGGCCCGAGCGCCGAGGGTGGTGCTTCGGCGGAGAGTCCTGTCCGGAGGCCAATCTCGGAAGGTCATGGAGGAGCCAGCGAGAGCGAAGCGGCCCGGGCGCGGCGGCCCTTCGGGAAGGAGAGGGGCTCCCCAAACGCTGTCAATGCGCCTTGCCAACATAGCGTTGAGGATTGGAAAATGCGGGGCCGTGTTTTAGCCTCCCATGTGAAGACCCACGAAAACCAGCGTCAGTGCCTGCGCGTGGGTAGCGGGGGGGGAGGGGAGGAGGAGCAATTGCTTAGGTTATAGGAGTTACCTAAAATGCGCCCAGGGCTGGGGCCCTGCGGCTGGAGCCACCGTCCTCCTCGGTAGTGCAGGGCTCCCTCAGTCCCACACTGATAATATCCTGGAGCCATCTAGTCTTGCCTCCAAGGCGTGGTGGGCTTATTTGTGCAAAGAAGAAACGGATCCCTTAATGGGGTGAGATTTTTTCCTCCTTGCATTGTTCCCATTTCCGCAGTTTCACTTGGCCTCGATTTTCTTCCAGAGTAATGCACCAAATGAAATTAGCTGGAGAGCGCTTGATGGCGCAGAATCCTGGTTTGAAGATGTTTACACTCTATGCCGGACGCGTTTGATGATGTTCTCTTTGGCACGATTAATTTTGCAGAGTTAAGAAATGTGCCAGATAGAGCCCCTGGCACGCAGAGTCACAGGGCTCTGCAGACACACCTTCAATAGGAAGCCAGCTTGTTTGTTTCATTTGTGATTTATTTGATGCACCAGCACCAAAACCAGTGTGTTTTCTAGAGACCTTTGGGTGAAATTCCAATGCACTTTCTAAATTGGCAGAATGAAGCTTATTTTCTAAAAGAACATTTCCCTTTTGATAATGTGACTAAAATGGGCAACCAAACACCTCCAAGAATGTTAACTGAAAAGCTTCAGAGACAAAAAACAAAACAAAACCCTGTGTTTCACAGTAAGACTTGGGCCCTACTAGTGAGTGTCCTAAGGGCCAACTCCACCCATGTGTGTATTTTATTTTTTCCATGTGCATATTTGAGACACCAAAACTAAATGCTTCCTAATAATCCCTAAGATCTTGTTTGGAAAACATGGTTCTACTATGTGTACCTGACGCTGTTAAAAATATACAACAGGGGCGCCTGGGTGGCTCAGTTGATTAAGCCTCCGACTAGGCTCAGGTCATAATCTCATGGTTCATGGGGTCCAGCCCTGCATCCCGCTGTGTACTGACCGCTAGCTCAGAGCCTGGAGGCTGCTTTGGGTACTGTGTCTCCCTCTCTCTCTGACCCTTCCTTGCTCATGCTACCTCTCTCTCCCTCTCTCAGAAGTAAATTTAAAAAAAATTTTTTAATTTTAAAAAATGTACAACGTTGCCTTTTGCTTACCTTCATTCTTGAGTCCGTGATGGTTTGAGAAGTTTAGCATTATGCATATTGGAGAATCCTGTAACTGGCTTTTCCATTAGGCACAGTGCCTAGGGCCCATAATAGTTTTAGGGGCCCATGTAAATGATCTCATTTCAAATCAGAAGGAAAAAAATTAACATTAAGGCTTAAGAGAGTGTTTTAATATACATTAAAATATGTCTTTACACTAATACAATGTTAAAATATATTTTTTAAATTTTTATTATTTTTTTTTAACGGAGGAAGGAATTCAACAGAGGCAAAAGTTCCTCAGGCCCCAAAAAACATGTTGTCCTGTTGGCTGGGATGGAGAAGTTACTTTTTGCGAAAAATATTTGCAGTTTTAAGCACAGAAAATGTTAACTTCTGTAACTTTGTTTTCCAGATAGAAAGAAAGAAAAAAAGAAAGATAAGTGGAGAGAGAGAGAAAGAGAGAGAAGAAAATATTTGGGGGGATAATGCCTAGCCTAGCATCCACTGGGTACACACCATGGACGTGAAAATGTCTATTACTCATTTAATCCTCATGACACACCTGTAAAATAGGTATTGTTATTTTACCTCGGCATTGATGCAGTCTTTTGTGAGGCCTGAAATTTATGCAATTGGGGTAGTCCTCATAACGTAAAAACCAAATGCAGCATACTCACTGTTCTAGCAACACTCAACACAAGGGAAAGTGACAGGGAAAATCCATGTGCAAAAGGACCTCAATCCCAGCTGATTGTGGTTAAAATAGCTTACTTTGGCCAACTGTACAAAAACACACAACCACGTGAATGTATCTCGAGGGCTCCTGCCAGGGCCTTGAATGGGGGCCTGTAAAAAATGCCCTGAAGCCTAGCTTTAGTTAGCGTCACAGAAAACCGCCTCTGATGTTCACCCTCTACCTAATTCATAGGTCAGGAAACAGGAAACTGCGGTAGGTCCTAAGGGCCACCATAGTGCTCACCCCAAAGCCACGTCTGGTTTGAAGAGGGAGGGTGTTCACACTTCTCCCAAGAAATAATGGATTTTATGTTTCTATAGAAAGCAGTGGCCTTAAAAATATGTTAGTAATATCCCAGTTATGACTAAACCATAATTCAGTTTGCAGCATTTGATATGGTCCTGTTATCTGTACTGATAGGAGTAAATTTTTCTAACTATTGTGTAAAAGGTGTACTAACCACTGTGGATTCTTCTAGAAATCTCGGCTTAATTTCAAGTGCCAGGGATTTCACTCAAGTGTCACGGGCTAGTCAATTTGTAAATACTGCTTTATAGATTATTTACTGTTTTAAAATTTCATGAGCTGTTGCAAAAGAAATATAATAAGAATTCATTTTGTTTGATGCTTAGATCTTATAATATGAAGAGCCTGACACATAGTTCCCATTAATGCTCATCAAAGGACAAGAATGAAATAGAAAAGATCACATAATTGGAAGTAAAAGAGTAAGTTATATTACAAGCTAACATTAAATCGGAATGAAGCTGCAAATTGTTTAACTTCTTGCTGGAGAGCAGAATTTAGCTTCTTAGTTATTTTGTGCCCAAGATTTTCACTCTTCTTTCCAATTCTTGGCCGTTCTCCCTGCTTTCCTGTTTTATTTGTTTCCTTTCTTTCTTTCTTCCTTCCTTCCTTCCTTCCTTTCTTCCTTCCTTCCTTCCTTTCTTCCTTCCTTCCTTCCTTCCTTCCTTTCTTTCTTTCTTTCTTTCTTTCTTTCTTTCTTTCTTTCTCTCTTTCTCTCTTTTTTTATAAACAAGATTTCATTTGAAATGCTTAAAATATAAAATAATCTCCAAGTGAAGCAAAAATCATAATCATGCCTATAATGTGAGTTCTGGAAATGAAAGGCTTTGTTCTCTGAAAGGATTGATCGATCACCCACAGAAGGAGCAACCTTGAGAAGATAAGGTTTTGTGATTAAATTACTTCCATCTTGGCCCTTAAGCTGACTTCTTGGGAGGTGTGATCTAACACGCATAGTGTTTATCATTCGATGGGATGAGAACTGGCTTTGTTCCTTAAAGAAATTTTGGAACTGAATAAAAATCTACAAATTAAGTATAGTGATCAACCAGTGAATAGTTGCAGTGAGTGACACTGTTCCTCGTTTTAAGCCTGGCTGATAAATGTAGATTTAAATTGGGTTATTTTAGAGCACAGTTTTGGACAAGATTCAAAACTTTAATTAGATTCCTGTAACAAGACATATGAGAGCAATCAGCTAATTTTCTCTAGATGTTATGTTCTTTACCCAGAGTGGTCTGGAATGCTATTTGAGGGGCATGAAAAATGTGATAAACACCATGAAAGATAGTATCTGCCCAGGATTCCGTTTAGAATATTCCCTCTCAGATAAAAAGATTTCAGGGGTGTTATGTAAACTATTTTGGTAAATTATTATATCCCTAGCATAACCCCAACAGGATTACATTTTGTTTGTCTTTTGTTTATTTATACTGTGCCTTCTTCCAAAGAGACTTAAGGTGGTTTACAGTGAAAGACAAATATTAAAAAAGACAAGTCAAAAAAAAAAACCTCTGGCTGAGACAAATAGCATTTGAGCACAAAACTTAGCGCCAAGCTTCCTCATAGCCAAGTGAAATAGGGAAAATGAAGATTTTCATAACTCCCATTGTCAAGTAGAAGGAATCACACAGTTTGTTTAGGAGAAAGTCTCTTGTGGCCCAAGTTCTGAGAGGAATTTGTTTTAAGAGTCTTTATATAAGGGATACTTAAAAATCTAAGTTAAGAGAAGTGCCTGGGTGGCTCTTGGTTTTGAGTCAGGTCATGATCTCACAGTTTATGAGTTCGAGCCCCATGTTGGGCATCAGGCTGTGTGCTGGCAGTGTGGAGCCTGCTTGAGATTCTCTCTACCTCACCCTCTCCCTCTCCCTCTCTCTCTCTCTCTCCCCCCCTCCCCCATTTGCACTTTCTCTGTCTCTCTCAAAATAAATAAATAAACTTTTAAAAAGATCTAAGTTACAAAGGACACTACACGGCATCGTTTTTGGCCATCTTTTGGTAACAAGCAGAGCTAATACATTTTTTTTTCCTGGTGAATAGCTTTGAAATTGCTATTGTTGAAAGTAAGTAGCAAGACGCCCACAGGGTTATTATTTTTTTTATACTGTCCTTTGAAGGCAAGCCAAGGACGTAATATCAAAATCTTGGTTTTCCCAGTTTCCGTCTTTATAAAAAGGAGTTATTAAAAGTACCTACCTCACTGGGCGGTGGAGAAAACAAATGAATTAATTTCTATAAAACCACTCAATGCTGTGTTACTTTTGCTAAAATTTCCCTCAGACAAGTTGTGCACACACGGTTTTTCCTCCCTTCTTATAGTTTGTCTTGTAAACAGCCTCAAGTTCCTTTTGGAAGAATGCATTATGTATGTGCCTGGCACAGAGTAACTGATAAATATTAGCTGTGAATATTCTCATTATTACAATTTCTACTATCCCTCCTAAATCTGTCAAAGCAGATATAAGAGCCTGCTTCAGGAAGTGTGGTTGTGAGGTGGTTATAAAATCTTGCTCTCCTTAGTGGGCAAGGCGATTCCTCTCAGTAAGCTTTTTCCCCTCCCTGCCTTTCCCATCTTCTCTTTTCCTGCAAACCCCCACACTCATGCCTCACATCTTACCTCATGGTCCTCCATCCCTTCACCTTTTCTCTCTTCCTTCTTCCTCCCCAAGCCCTCTCCTCTGTCCCTGTTTTTCTCTTTCTTCTCTGTATTCTGTATCTGTTGTCTAGAGTCATTTCGAGGCAAAACATTGATGCTACCTTACCCCGTATAGTCCATCATAGTCCCAGAATCCTGTGCTAATATTCTCAGTTGAGCTAATGGATCCCACAAAAGAGCAATTTACTCCATTCTCAGTGGTGATATTAAGCCCATTATTTAATTTATTCCTACAGCTACTGCACTCAGTCAGTTGCCAGAGGTCTCTCGCACAGATGGAGCAAGAAGCCAAACGATTAAGGAATTGAGCTGAGGTCAAGCCAGAGGTAGTGGAGTGGTTCGAAATTGGACCCAAATTCCTTAAATCCTTGAATATATTATTCTAACTAATGCACTTAATCCACAGACTTCAATGATCTGTACAAGACCAAAAATCTAAAACCAGAAGAAAGTTTTTGTTTCCAGTTTCTGACTGTGAAGAATTTTCAATGGTTACACATTTGCCAACAGACTTAATTCAAGGTCTGTAACACATTGAAAAATAATGAGTCAGTTAAATAATTAATTTCAATAACAGCAACGTCCCGGGGGTTTCCTTCAGATTCCTAATCTGGTACATAGCCTGGGTCTCATATTGGAAACAAAAGTGGCCATCACCCTGGCAGCTCTGGTCAACAGGGACATTTCTGTTGATGATTTGCTTGCCGGAACTTGAGGTAACTGAGGACTTTCAAAGGAAATGGTGGCAGCTCTGAGAACCTTTTCCATGACACACCCAAGAAATCTGGGGTCTCTGACTATTCTGTTTCAGCACAAAGAGTCTTATGCTCAAAGAGCAGACAGAAACTTTACCACTCTAAATGCAGTTCAAAGTCAAGTGCTCATGGAATCTCATTCTACCCACCTACCTAGGCCTAACCTGGACTACACCAATTAATCTAAGTTTGGCAGATTTTTTTCTTAACTCTAAGAAAGAGAGACAGTTGCACATGTGACCATCAGACTGGGAGATTAATATTAATTTGTTATTCACCAATTAATAATTATCAACAGTCTCAGCAGTGGGCACTTTCTTTGTGTTACAGGTACTGTTAGTCCCACTTTACAGATGAACAAACCAAAGCTCAAAGAAGTAAAATAGGGGTGCCTGGGTGGCTCAGTCAGTTAAGTGTCTGGTTTCGGCTCAGGTCATGAGCTCACAGTTCGTGAGTTCAAGCTCTGCATCAGGCTCTGTGCTGGCAGCCCAGAGCCTGGAGCCTGCTTCAAATTCTATCTCCCTCTCTCTCTCTGCCTCTTCCCCATTCACACTCTGTCTCTCTCTCTCCTTCTCAAAAATAAACATTAAAAAACTTTTTAAAAAAGTAAAAAAACAAAGATTTGAGCATACCAGTCTAATTTCAAAGTTGTTATAATGATTTTGAAGATGTGGGCTAAAAGCAGGGTTCAGAATATTTAGTTGGTAGATAACAGCAATCAACATTTATTGAGCACTTGCAATGTGCCAGGTACTGTGTGCTGACTCCCACATCCTCTGTAACCCTGTGAGTTTGCGTCTCCATTTACAAAGGATGCCAGGTATTGACAACAGTGCAAGTCAAACCACCACAGACTGGCTCTAAAATCCACACCCCTAATCCCTGGACCTTATTCCAGTATCAGTGCTCCCTGGTAAACCTTTGCCACTTGTAGTTTTAGGAGTTTCACTGGGATCTCACCTCCAACTTGTTGCCACTGTAGGTGATGCTTTGACTAAGTTGGGTTTTGACGGAGCACCGTGCAAAGCCCTTCCCAGCCTGAAGGCATGCTCTAAATGTTCTCTTCTCCAGAGCAACTTGGGGGCTGGTGTTGTAGCTCATTCAACCCACTCACTTCACAGGGTACTGGACACTCTGAAGGAACTTCCTCTTCTCTGGGTTACTGTCTTAAAATTCTAGAGGCTGTTCAGACTCCACAGATTCCAAACAAAACTCATATTTTCTGCCAAAAGTACACTCCTCCTATGTCCCCAATTTTCATTAGCTCACGCACTAATTATGTTCCTGACCAGGGATATATCAGTGAAGACCACAAAGTTCTTGCCATAATTCTAAAAAGGAAAACAGACAATGAACACATCAACAAATAAGTAATAGTATCATTTCAGTATCAACTTGAAATACATACTTTGAAGAAAATAAAGTGGGTTTAAAGGATAGAAGATTACAGGGGTTGATATTCTAAATGGGGGCAGCTGGAGAGGCCTCCCTGAGAAGGAGTTTTTGAGCAGCGATACAAATGAAATGAGAGATGGAGCCTTGTTAATGTCTGGAGA
Source organism: Hyaena hyaena (assembly GCF_003009895.1). NCBI lineage: Eukaryota > Metazoa > Chordata > Mammalia > Carnivora > Hyaenidae > Hyaena > Hyaena hyaena. The sequence goes on from NW_024081849.1 coordinate 462,466, forward strand.
CCAACAGGTGGATGGCTGACATGCTCCAGAAATGTAAGGAGGCCCAGGTGGCTAGAGCATAGGGAATGGAGACACCAGAAAAGTATGATCAGGACTTTGATTTTCTTTTGTACGGGATCCCTCTAGGCTATACGTGAAGAGCAGATTTTAGGGGTCAAGAAGAGAAACAGGGATGTTGTTGAGGGGCCTCTTCGAGTTGTCCAGGGGAAGAGACCATACTATCTTAGACCATCATCCTTCTAGCTACTTTGGTTTGGTCATCTTCTTTGACTTCTCCTTCTCTTCTACTCACTATAGTGCTGCATAGATGCCCAACTGTTTCTACAGTACATTTGGCAGCCCTTGGAAGCTGGTTGTTTCCCAGGCTTCAGACTCTTAGAGATTCTTAGCATGGAGGACGTTTAGGGAGTATTCTAAGGACAGCAGTCTGTTGAAGAGAAGGGAAGGAAGCTGGACCACGCAGAGAAAGAAGTTCAACTGCAGTGCGGGGGATTCTGAAGCTAGGATGATCGTTCAAAGCTATCTGAGCTATGGTGAGAGGTGGTGCCCTTATGCGCCTGCAGTAATCAGTTTTTGGATGCCAACCGTCCTAGGAAAAGGGCATGACTGTGGATAAAGGGGCTTGACAGCTGAGGTCTTTCTCTTGGCAGCACTCTTAGTGACGTGGATAATAAGACCTTTATTCCTTAAGGTGGTCTGGGAACCATTTCACGATATTCACCATGCAGACCATCCCTCTTGACATTCGTCATTGAAACTGCCCTGATTTAATTCCCCATTCCTTCTGCTTAGACTATAGCCCACTATGCTATCTCCAGAATTACATTCCAAGTAAAGGCCAAATTGCCCCTACTGCCTATAGAATTACATTTAGACTCCTTAGCAAAGCACAGAACCTTCTAAGAGCCAAATGTTATCTCCCTACCGTATGTCTCACAAGTCTATTTGGCACACCCTAAAATCCATGCTGTTGCTTGAATCGGAAATGCTCTTCACTTTATCTGTCAAGGCTAGCTGAATTCTACCTTTCTCTTTCCCCAGAACCTCTATTCTAATACTCCTTTCATTCTGCCTGGAGTGAGTTTGCTTATTTGTTAGCTGAGTAGGAGTAGGAGTGAGGTCCTCACCATTTCACCCCCGCTCAGTCCTTAGCAGCATTTAGCATCATGAGCTGCCAGTAATGTTGGGTGACTTGGTCTGTTTCAGCTTTCATCAGTGGCTAGACCATATCCTAAGACAGCAGCGTGCAGAATGGCTAAGGGTTTCTGGATCCATACAATGGGGTCCAAGTTTGGCCCCACCACTTACTAGATCCACAGTGCTGGGCAAATTTAACATTTTATGCTTCCATTTGCCCATCTCTAAAATAAGGATGATAATACCTATTGTATAAAGTCATTGTCAGGATTAAATGAATTAATTTAAGTAAAGCATTTAGAACAATGGCTGTCACTGAATGAGCACATATAAGTGTTGGCTTATAATCATGCCTAGAGGCTACTGGGTACCTGCCTGTGTCACCACCAGTCCCCATATTGACCCATGCTCACTCATGCTCATCAAGACTGCCCCAGAAGAAACTACTCCTTGCTGAGATTCATGCACTCAATGAAGGGGACTTTATACAGTTCTTCTGTAGGGAAATCTGTTAATAGAGCTCTTGTTTTCCTCTTAATAGCGTTTATTTAATGAGTGAGGATATTCTTGCAAAACATTCTGGAATTCTGTGCTTTCCTGAGGCTCTTTCAATCTGGACTCAGACCTGGTTTTATAATGAAGATTATGCACTTTTCCAATATTGCAAGGAAAAAACAAGCACAAAGCTTCACATTTATGAGTGAATAGATTCACAGACATTTTTGAACTGAAAGGGACCTTAGAGATCACCTAGTCTAGAAGACAAAAAACAAAAAGATTATGTGACTTGTCTAATTCACATGAATTTCTCCAAGTTATTAAAGGACAAAGTTATTCAATAATATTATCCAGTTTTTGCCCAAAGACATTATTTCCTTCAATATGTATAATTCAACAAAGGTAGGTCTAACTTGCTAAATCTCTACAGAACAAAAAAAGAAATCTTGTTTATTTCTCAGGCTTACTGTGTTACTTAAAATTTCTCCTAGATTTGGCACAATACCTACTGGCTTCATAATTACCTTTTCTTGTGAAGACAAATAGTAACCGTGATTATTCATTCAGTTACATATTCATTCATTTACTCAAAAGATATTTGTGGCACGTCTTTTATGTACCAAGCACTTAGCTAAATGTTGGAAACTTTTAAAAATGAATGAGCCTAGTGTTCTGGGACTGGCCCACTTCTAGGCAATCTGTTCTGCTGGGTAGTCCAATTTCAAACAGCTTCAGAACGTGGGATCTGGTGAGGAACTGATCTTCATTAGACAAAGGGTGATTATTGTCAGTCACAAAGTCAGTGATTGGATTCAGAGCAAAGTCACCATATATAAAACCAACTACCATTAAATGAGAATGATTCTCTAAATACAAATACTGTATACTGGTGTGCTTATTCCTCTCTCCCTTTCTCCCACTGATAAAGCTCTACAAAAGCCAGGACCACAAGAGATGGCATTACAAATTTTGTAGAATAGCATCATGTTATAACATAATATTACTGCAGATATTATCATGTTTCTATGAGATGTTAGTAAGCATCAGGTGGAAAATAAATTCCACAGTCAAATCAATTTGGAAAATTCTGGGTGGGTGCAATAACATAAAAGAGATTTCTTTTAATATGCTTCCTTTTCTGAACCTTTAACATGTTGATGTGCATCATGGATCTCTACAAATTATTTGACCCAAATCAAACTAACTTGCCTGCAGAAACCTTTGTTTGCCATGTATTGTCCATGAATATGTCCAAACCCAAGATCAACTCAGTAAGTTTCTATAATCTACCATTCATCAGGTATTGCTTTTGTGTAATAAAAATCCTTTTTTTAAAAAATATTTTTTTTAATATTTTTATTTATTTCTAGGAGAGAGAGAGAGAGACAGCGTGAGCAGGGGAGGGTCAGAGAGAGAGGGAGATAGAGAATCAGAAACAGCCTCCAGGCTCTGAGCTAGCTGTCAGCACAGAGCCCGACGCGGGGCTCAAACCCACAAACCGCGAGATCATGACCTAAGTGAAAGTCGGACGCTTAACCGACTAAGCCACCCAGGCGCCCCTAAAAATCCTTTTTATAAAAGTTTAAACCTAACTTTCTCAATCATACAAGATTTCATATTTTAATATAATTATACTGAGAAAAATACTCAAAATCATCTGTAAAAAAATTTTGTCTTTACCTGCAAATCATTTTTTTAATGTTCATTTATTTTTGAGAGAAAAAGAGAGAGACAGAGCACAAGCAGGGGAGGGACAGAGAGAAGGAGACACAGACTTCAAAGCAGGGTCCAGGCTCTGAGCTGTCAGCACAGAGCCCAGGTGGGCCTTGAACTCATGAACCATGAGATCATGACCTGAGCCAAAGTCAGACGGTCAACTGACTGAGCCACCCAAGTGCCCCTACCTGCAAATCATTATGAAAGCAACCCTCTGTGTGTGTGTGCTACCAGCTGCTTATCCAGAGCTCATGGCAGCCACACTAATCCACTACAGCTCTCCTTCCATGCAGATCTGAGAGACATTTGCTGCCTTTCTCGATGCCATGCTTTAGGCAGCAGTTTCCAAGCCATGAAACTTGTCCTGCTAGATTGAAATGAACATGCCTTCCTTGTTAACCATAGCTTCCCCTTACCATGTGCCTACTATGCTTGGCAAAGCATTATGCAACTCCTTTTACTTAGAATCTCTCATTTCATCTCCATTTTAGCTGCCATCACACTGGTCTAAGTGGTCAGCATCCCTCCCCCAGACCATTGTGATCACCTCCTAACCAACCATCTCCCTTTTCTCTGCACTAAGAGAATAATCTGAGATACTTCCATGGGGTACAGGACCCGTAAGGTTTGGATCCTGCCTACCTCCCCAATCTCTACTCGCACGACTCTCCTGAGGTCCAGGGATTGATCCACAGCTGGATTTGCTGGGTTGGAAGCTCAGCCTTCTTAGTTCACTATGAGGGGATGAAGCCCTTGGAAATGAATCATGCTAATCAGCTCACAAGAGATTAATGTGCAATGCACACTGCTAATATGTTAATTTAAAATGAGAAATAGAGCAATCAAACCAATCAGATGTTGGTGTTGGCTTATTTGTGACTTCTTTATGGAGGCTATAAAGAGTAGTTTCTGAGAGTTTGTGGGCTGAAATCTGACTGCCTGAGTGAGTCCTGAGTCTATGCTTACTTACTGGGTGATCTGGGGCAAGTGGATCAGTGCTGTTTTCAGTGTCTACTCTCCCATCAGTACAACGAGAATAATAATAAAGTGGACCTCCTGAGTTGTTATAATGAGTATTAAATGAGAGAATACACATGTTAGGCACTGCTGAGAATGGAAGTTGGTGCATAGCAACACAATAATATGAGCTACTATGCTCAGAATGGAAATCTACTTATAGAACTAAGTTACTACCAGAGCAAAGGGGATTGAATAATCTTAAACAAAGTTTTCGTAGATTATGTTAACCTCATAAATTATTATTTATATATTCATCCATTCGTTAGTTATTGATACCCAAATAATTTCAGACATGACCAGATTCACTTGATAGTTAGTTCCTCATCCCGTAACGGTATTTGAATTCATGGGTGAATACTGAACTGCAAATTCATGAATCAACCTACATTTTTGCACTTATGTGATTCTGCCACCAGTCCTCTCCTTACTTCCAGTTTAAAGTGCTTAACAATTAAAGTAAAGCTCATCACTTAAAGACTCATCCTGCCCTTCCCATCAAATCTGCCCTTGCTCTTCCATTTTCATTCTGTTTGCACACTCATGATCTCTTTTCCTCACACACACCATGCTCTTTCCCTCCTTAGATTTCCCTCATACTGTTTCATCTGCCTGGAGTTTCTCATTCCCAACTCTTGGCCAGACTCATGTCTACTTGGCCCCAGAGACTCCTCCCTGGCCACCCTCCCACTGAATTTAAGTTAGATTCTTTCATTGTATTTACCATAACTGTAATGAAATAATCATTGTTCACTGTATTCTTTCCCAGTAAAGTCAACAAGGTCAAGGACTCTTATTTTTGGTCACCACTGAATCCCCAGAACGGTGCACACAGGTAGATAGTCAATCAATAGTTGTGGAATAAATGGATTTCATCTTTCAACAACCTCTATTCCGTGCAATGGAAAGCCAAAGCTTTGAGCTGTCAGGTGATACACAGTCACATTTGGCAGAGCAGGGTTCAATCTCAGGCCTGTTTGATGCCTACCCAAGCCCTTTACTGCCTCAGACAGCTCCTATTCGATCTCCACAAGCTGCGTGTCAACCTCCACACACCATCATTCTCTTTAGCTTAAACCACACTTTATTTCACATCAGTGCCTTTTCTTTCCTGAGCTCTGAACTCCTTTCATTCTTGAACCTACCCATATGTAATCTATATCTGTATCTATATCTGTATATATAACTATATCTGTATCTATATCTATCTGTATCTATATCTATATCTATATCTATCTGTATCTATATCTATATCTATATTTATATCTATCTATATTTTTACTGCCCTAGCTACAATATGCTACATTTCATCTCATTAAGACTTCTTTTCTCTCCTGTAACCCTAAAATTCCATTCCTACATGTATACTCAACAGAAATGTGTTACATGTTTACCAAAAGGCACCTACTAGAATTTCATAGCAGCACTACATAATAACTCCAAACTGGAAACTATCCAAATGCCCATCCAAGTAGAATAGATCAACTATTTTCTTTCACACAATGGCATATTATATAACAGTGAGAACAAATGGGAATGGTCTACACAACAATATGGATGAATCTCACAAACACAGTGTTAAGGTGAAGAAGTCAAGTATATGCTATATGACTCCATTTATAAAATTTCCAAAACCAACAAAAGAATTTATGGTATTAAAAGTCAGAAGAGTAGGGGTGCCTGAGTGGCTCAGTCAGTGGAGCATCTGACTTGGTTTCAGATCATGATCTTGTGGTTTGTGAGTTCAAGGCCCATGTTGGGCTCTGTGCCGACAGCTCAGAGCCTGGAGCCTGCTTTGGGTTCTGCGACTCTTTCTCTCTCTGCCTCTCCTCCACTCATGCTTTGTCTCAGTCTCTCTCAAAAATAAATAAATATTAAAGTTTTTAAAAACAACAAAAAACATAAAAGCCAGAAGAGTGGCTGCTCTTGGAAGAGCAGTGATTGGAGGGGGTGGAGGGATTTTGAGGGCATTGATCATGTTTTGTTTCTTGATCTGGATGCTACTTATGTATTGGTGTTTTGCTTGTGAAAATTCAACAATATGTACATTTGTGATATGTACACTGTTTTATATGTATATTATACTTCAGTAATAGGTTTTACAAACAACTTCCTATCTGTTTCAGACAACTTCAATTTACAGAGACTGTTTTGAAATCTAATCCCCTGACCAATGTACTGGCCACTCACTATTTGGCCAGATGTGAGCTTCCTATGCATGTCAAGATGCCACTGTGGATTGTTTAAAGTCTTGCTCAGGACAAGCAGCTTCCAGTTGTGACAACCAAAAATGTCTCCACGCTCTGCCAAATGTCCCCTTGGGAACAAATTGATCCCAGTTGAGAAATACTGTCCTAAAACAGCTTAGATGTTTTCCTCACCTCCACCCTCAGCTGCTTCTTCCCTCAACTCCTTCTGTTCTGCCTCTCTGCCCAAATCCATCTGTTTGGCCTCCTTGCTGTTCTCTGAATGCACCAGACACCTCCGTTCTGCACCTGCTCTTTCCTATGCCTGTAATGGTCTTCCTCCAGGTATCTATATGGCTCACACAGTCCCCTGGAAGGATTTGCCCAAAGGTCACCTTCTCAGTGAGGCTTTCCCTGGCATCCTTATTGAAAATTTTAATCCTCCATACTTCTTATCTCTACCTTGCATTATTCTTCTTTAGAGATTGCATTGCCCTCTAACCTAGTATAAAGTTTATTTTGTTTGTTGCCCGATGAATGTGTAGGATCCAAGGAAGCAAGGACTTTGTTTTCTTTGCTGCTCTACCCCCTATGCCAAGAACAGTGTTTGGCACATAGTCAGTGCTCAATTAAAACTTGCTGAATAAACGAATGACTACAATCCATAGCCCAGTTCAATGTCTGATATGCAATCAATGAATGTTAGTTCCCCTTTCCTCACTCTTCTGTGACCAAGCCCGTGTTATAACAGGATTTTTCAGGATTTAATCACTGTGCTTTTCCTGTCTTACTGCTCTCCTCGTAGACTCTAGCAACCCTCTCAAGATTAGAGTCTGTCCTCTGATCCAGATGGCGCCAAGACATTGTTTGAATTGTGCTCTTGATCCTGACTACCTCATTCCTACTATTGCTAGTCCTGCTTAGCCTACCTCCCAAGACATTCACCTGCTCATACCTCAGCTAACCTTCCTAGTACAGACTACCTACCTGGATTGCCACCTTTCTGTCCCTAGATCCTCCAGGGTCTGTGACCTGTGCTTTCTCTCGTCCCTTCACACTGTCCGCATCCCTTCCTCTGCTCCTACCCTGCCAGCAACGCCCTCACCCACAACCATCCCAGAGATGAAGGCAGGTTTGTCTCCAGCAGTAACATGACCTGCCCGCATTCTCAACTCCACAACTTCTTTCTGCCAAAATCTTGGAAAAGTCAAGAGAGATTACATCTCCCTTTGCTCTGTTCATTTACCAAGAAACCTGAAATTGTGGCAGGGCCCTCTTTCCATGAAAGGCTTGCCTGAATTTTCTTGCTTCCACTTGACTGGAAGGCGAGCCAGCCCTCGGAGCCATAGAAACCTGACACCTTTCAATAAGCAAACAACTGTAAATGCCAAGAGTCAACATGCTGTCAGAGCCTCTGGTGAAGGACGACGTGGAGTCAGGTTGGGAATCATTTTTACTGTGTCAACATGATATTAGACAGTCTTTGGCAGGCATCACAATCATGTCAGCAGGGACTTCTCTGGATACAGTAGTCAGTTGCCTGTGATAAGAAAGAATCAAGTAACCAAACACATAACACTTGTACCTCAGCTGTGAGCGTGTATGCCTGTTGTGGAGAGGCACTTGGGGCAAAACCCAGACACATCCAAGGCATAAACTTGAGAATATTGGTAAAGCAACACTCTGAAAACGAAATTTCTAACTGGAAACAGATCTATGGACTTAATCCCAGAGTGCTCACCTAAGCAAAATAATTAATGGAACGATAATGCATTTGTCTGTGATAAAACGCAAGATTGCCTATCCAGCTGTCCGTGGAGTCCATGATTTGAACGGACACTGATGACATAATAGATATTCGACATTATAAGAATTTCAAGAATTGCTCAAGGAATTCAAGGACACCAGTTGAAAAGACTATTATGATTTGGTTTATGGACATCTGGCCATGGTAAGCGGCCAACTCACTCTCCTCCCTCCCCTCTCTTCCCACTCTGACTCCAGACAGCTTTCCTACAAGCTACTAAAGGAAGGGGCAGACACAGATAAGCCCTCCATGCCCTTGAACTTTTCAGTTCCCGAATGCTATGCAGGATGGCAACCATTTATCACTTTCACAATGGCCTATAGGCTGTGGGGGCAGGACAGGAATCTGGCTTCCTGGCTGGTTCTATGTTTTCTACAATAGTCTGATAATGATAATACACTTGTTACCGTGTTGGCTCTGCCGGGGAGGAAATGTGAAGAGAGAAAGAGCAGAAATTGCCTGCTCTGCATGATTACACAAGTTATATATAGATTATATGCATCAGAGATATTTCTCTGAGGTCAGATGTTGAAATCTTGAGTGCCAAAACTGTCAACAACTGGATGGAATGTAACAGTCTTCCCATATAAACCTCACTTTATTAATTGTCCTCCACTTTATATTTTGAGCATTGACAAATAAAAGTGGCTGTTATGTTTTGGTTTTTAAAAAAGAAGCCACACTTTTTTAAAAAAAAATCTCATTTCTGGAATTTTCCAAGTCTCTGGTAAAATGTCCAAATATCTAGATCTTGGCAGAGCTCGGAGTTGTCTCAGAAATGACTCTGCAGTGCTTCACTGAATGGTGGCATAATGCAAAACATGTTGATCTTGGGCTGAGTCATTAATTAATGACATTTATTGAACACTCATTATATACAAAGCATCATACTAACCTAGTGCACAAACAAAAATATGAGAATGGGAGTCTACTTATACCGGGGGAACAAGCAGAAGAAAAAGGTAAAAAAGGCAAAAGAATAGGTCAATGGAGAAATAATTTCACTTATAAACATCCTTCCCCTAAAATTGTTCCATAATACAAACAAGTGAAAATAGGAGCTATAAGTAGAAAAGCAAAGCAGAGTCCAAAACCTTTTTCTGTAAGGAGATCTCACATAGATCATTTTGGTTAAAAATCATGAGTGAGTCAATAGAAGTCATAATGAGGACTGAACTGCTTTTCTCTGTGGTACTTTTAGAACTCTGCAGGAAATGGCTCTGATTCTATCCTGCAGTAATTGAATTAAATAGACAAGAGGTTGCCAGCATTTTCCCCCTTAAACTTTAAGCATCTGTAAAAAATCTGCCTTCCATGTAAACTACACAATCATGAATTTAAAGCAACGTTTAAAACTATGCAGGTTCAACATATCTATTGGAGAAATTTTATTAACAGGCAATCTTGAAGTCGAAAACACAGGTTCTTATGACTGTAGTTAGACCTAACTGCAGTCTATAACACTGAGCTCTTCCTGATATTTTCCCACAAAGGAATAGATATGGTTTGCTTACTTCAAATATTTCACTTGCTTGTTTTGAAATTGCTTGCTTTATTCATTCATTGCCCTTTGGAGGAAAAAATCCAGTGTGTGAGTTCCCTTCCCTGTTAGATTGCTAATCCAGAGTAAGAAAAGTATCATTAAGTCTACAGTGGACAGATTGAATTTTGCCTGTATGGTCTTCATTGCTCCCTTGCTGCTAGGAATAGAGTCCCAATTTCCCTTTGGGAAACCTTTGTGATTTGGATAACTGTAACCTCATTCCTGTCTGAAGAGATGGGCACTTGGCCCAGTCCTGGTCAAACAGGGCATCTCTGGCCACAAAGATTGAGCCAAAGATTGGCCTTGACCCAGGCCATCCCAATGAGACCCAGCTTGGGGATTACTAAATTGACGGTTGCCATCTTGCTTCTCATGGGAGAGTCTGCCTGAGAGCAAAGTAACACAGAGGAAAACAAAACTGAGAGATGGAAAAAAATAGATACTTGAAGCCATCTTTTGAGCATCTATATCCAACTGTAAGTGAAACCTTGATTCCAATGGATGGATACTCTATTCTGTCTACCTCCCTACTTTCTTAACCAGCTTCCAAGACTTCCACTTGACCGCACCTTGCCAAACGCCCCTGGTACAAATCACCTGGGTAGACTGGCCCTTTACTTGTCCTCAGACTCTCTAGGTAGTGCCTTGCTTGCTGGCTCTTCCTTCCCCCCGAGCCTGCACACCATCCTCACTTGGCTCTTTTACTAACATCTCCCACCTAAAGCATAGGAGCCATTATGGGACCTTCACGTAGGCAGGTGTGGTCTCCAGTTCTAACACATCCTGCCTGCTTAACTAGCAACAAACTTTGTTCTCTCAAAACCATGGACATTTAATTCTGTAACCAATACATTTATTTTGCTTAAGACGATTTGAATTAGGTCTCAGTCACTTGTAACAGAAATAGCTCTTGGTCTTCATTGATAATAGAACTTAATCTTTTTAGAGCCGATTGATTTTTTTTTTTTTTTTTGAAAGAGCCAAGTGTCACCCAGAGTCAGGCTCTCTGAATAAGATAGGCATTCACACGTGAGTACCATTTTGTGTATAAAATATTTTCCAGTAAAATGTAACAAAATATAATGAATATAAACTAAAATGTGATGTGACTAATTCATTATGTCATTCAAAATGTCTCCATGATGACTCCTTAAACTTAAATGGCATTTATTTAGATGCGTGGTACCTGTAATGCAAACCAGAGGACTGGCTCTAGAGAGCAACACACTCCTCAAAGTGTGGCTGGTGGATCATTGTACAGGTAATATCTTGGGAAGCTGTTAACTTCAGATTTCCTGGATCCACTCCAGGCCCACTGAATCAGAAGTTCTGGGAATTGGGCCTGGAAATGTCTATTTCGGACAAAATTTCAGTTAATTTTGTAAGCATCTAATAGTTTGAGCACTGCTTCTTTAAGTCTTGTCAAATTTATATAATATACATATGTATATGTCAGCTTCTAAAATACATATTATATAAATATATATATTTCGCCTTCTGAACCTAAAGAGGAATTCTAAGAATATCTCCTCATTTATAAAATTGAAGCTGAATGAGGACACCTATAAAAAGCAGTAGGGTCCATGCAATTCAGAAATGCTTAGGGGAAGGATGGAGTCAGCTTAGGCTAAGTTAGCTGTGATAACAAATGACCTAAAATATTAATGGTTTACAATGTTGACAGTTTATTCCTTATGTATTTACATTTCATCAGAGGATATTCCAGAACTCTACCCTATTGGAACAGTCTTTATCTGGTGCATAGCTGGTCTTGTTAGCAGGGGGTAAAAAGTACAGGTGGACTACAGGCTAGTTCTTGAAATGTCTGCTCAAAAGTGACACACGTGACTTATAGCCACATTACATTGGCCAAAGCAGGTCCCATAATGGCTCCTCTGTTCAGTGGACTAGGGCAAGATTGGCCCTATAGAAAAAGGATACAGGGACACCTGGGCAGCTCAGTTGGTTAAGCTCTGACTTCCATTCAGGTCATGATCTCATGGTTTCTGGGTTTGAGCCCCATGTCAGGCTCTGTACTGACAGCTCAGAGCCTTGAGCCTGCTTTGGATTCTGTGTCTCCCTCTCTCTCCCTGCCCTTCCCCTGCTCATGCTCTGTCTCTCTCAAAAATAAATAAACATTAACTTTTTTTAATTTAAGAAAATGGATCCTGTAGGAAGGAGCAGCAAACATTCTGAACAGAAATGCAATCTACCAATAGAACATCCAATAAAGTACATCATATGTTCTTGAAAAAACATGGGGACCTATGGTCAGCTAAGTTTGGGGACTGCTGTATACTATATCTATCTAGAGCTACAACTGTCAACAAACATATTCAAGGCTCCAGAAGTTCTGCAATGGGAAAAAAAATTAAAATTGTTTAACCTCACGTTTCCAAGCCTGTTTCCATAAAACCCTTTTCAAATACCGTTCCAACGTACCTTAACAATTTCAGGTATCCTGAAATTCTGTTGTAGACAAAATAGTATTTTCTTCTTCTACTACAGAGTGTACGTGTGAGCTATTCCTAGTACACTACTGCATAATAAATTCACTGTAGCTTCAAGCTATTCATATGTTAAAAAATTATGCTATTGTACTAAGTTATCCAAAGACCTGGGGAATTCTATGCAAATATTCTAACTAGTTATAGGCGGTTGAAATTTAATGGTGTTACTGTGGATGCAGAAGAAGTGAAAGTAGTAAGCCGTTCTTCCAGGTATGAGAGTGTTCCAGACAAAATTTTACTTTTAAATCTTTCTCATTACCATGTTTGGAATTAAGCAATTCCTGTAAGTTGAAGCAATGTACTGTTTCTTTCCAATTATGGGAACCTGGTATTTCACAAGTTCATTAGCAGTTCTGTAGTTATAAATCAGTATAAATGTAGTCAACTCTGTGAGAGTCATGACTGGGGAAGTTCATTTCCACTTCTCTGCCTTCCCTCAGTGCATCCTTGTACCCCCCACTGGGATGCTCGTGATACATGATGTTTATGCTTCTATAGAAACAGAGGTTCTGGTTTCTCAAAGTCATTATGTGGCTGGAGGGTGCCACAGCAGACGTGGCCGTGGTCATCTCCCAATTTTTCCAGTTTTAATGCATTCTAAGCCTCTGTTCTCTGACACCGTTCTCTCCATTATCACTGCCTCTCAGTCTTTTCTCTGGCTCCTCCTGCTAGATCTACTCCTTAAAGGATGGGGTTCTTCTTATTTTGTCCTTGCTCCTTCCCTCACCTCACTGTGTGCATCTGCCCTATGGCCTTCTGTGCAGCCTGGATCTGTCTCCGCCCCACACTCCCCTGATGTGGTCCCATATTTGATGATGGCAGCTCCTCTTTACCTGGTGCTGCATATTTGCCTCAAAGTTACTGTTTCCCAAACAAAACTTCACTTCCCTGCCGAAACTTGTTCTTACATTCTGTTTCTGTTCACTGTTTCACCACCTACTTAGTGTCCTAAGTAGGAACTGAGGCCTTCTCTCTGGCCCCTCCATTTCTCTCACTCTTAAGCTCCAACTCATGCTCACATTCTGTACAATCTCAGAAATATGAGACTCAATACCTTCCTCTCTATCTCCATGCACTGTCTTAGTTCAGAGGCTGAGTATCATCTGCCTGGATTCTGAGAGTTTGGTGTCCTGGTAAAAAGTGTGGGTTCTGGCCCCCAGGCAGCTTGAGATGGAATTCTGATTCTACTGCTTCTTGCAGAGTGATCAAGCCAAGTTATTTAATGTCTCTGTGCCTCAGTTTCCTCATTTATATATTAAAAAAGAATCATTATAATATCTACCAAACAGGTTATTATGAGAATTACTTTGGTAAATATATACAAAATGCCTGGCACACAGTAAATGCACAATAATTAGTTATTAGCATCGCAACAATTTTTTAGCTGATTCTTCTGGTTCTAGTCTCTTTCCGCCCTCGTTAGAATCCTCTTCCTACGAAAAAAATCTTATCCTGTCACTCCTTAGCTTTACTGGCTCCCTACTATTTAAAGAATGTGGTTCAGGGGCACCTGGGTGGCTCAGTCAGTTAAGCCTCTGACTTCTGCTCAGGTCATGATCTCACGGTCTGTGTGTTTGAGGCCCGCATCAGGCTCTGTGCCGACAGCTCAGAGCCTGGAGCCTGCTTCAGTTTCTGTGTCTCCCTCTCTCTCGGCCCCTCCCCCACTCCCACTCTGTCTCTCTAAAAAAAAAAAAAGTGTGGTTTAGCTTTTTCAGAAGGACATTTAAAACCATTCAAAAAGCTGTTCTCAATTGCGTTTCAATATTGGCCACTTTGGTTGTACACACTGAGTCTACACGCTGGGCTGTGCTGAGCTTACCATTCCTCAGATACTCCGTACTCATTCATAGTTCTGCACCTTTGCACACAATGCTTCTGTGTTAGTCAGCTTTCCTAAGTTATGCAACTGTAACCACCATGCCCAGGTCTCCGTGGTCCCCTATTAAGGGGCAGAGAAATAAAAACCTCTCACAGAGGGATGGAGCAAATAATTAGAAACAATAGTATGGTCTTCTCAGGTTCCTTATATTTGAGGCCATCACATGCCCTCCCTTTTCTCCATTCTTCTTCAAAGCGTTCTTATCACCTCCTTTGTGAAGTATCATTGTTGGCACCAGGCAGCTGGTCCACTTCTCTTCATTCTCTCAGGACTCTGGTTCCACTTCTAATACAGTGTTTGTCACACTGTGCTGAGAATATCTGTTTACGTCCCCCTTTCTCTCAGAGGCAATGACCACAGCTTGATTTCTCTCTTCCAGGTTCCAAGCATCCTAGTACTCAGAACGTGTCAACAGAATGGATGAATGAAGTAATTTTTTGCCTGGCCATTTATAGGCAAGGTTGAGAAAACTTTTCTGCTAATAGGCAGTGGTAGGTGACCAAGTAACTCCTTCATGCAGGAAGAAAGGAGACCAGTGAGAAAGCCAGTTTGGTGTTTTCCCTGTGCCCACCAAATATTATGTCATTTTCTTATTTTGCCCTTAGTCCATTTCTATGTGCCAAAAATAAATGCCTTAAGAGGATGCTATTTATGCATATATAAAAAAGTCTTGGGCATTTATGCCCATGTAATATTTAGATGAAAGCAGATTATGCCCATACAGTGTTTGTCAAAGTTTGCTTTAAATCGGGTTACCTATTGAAAAGACAGTACCAACAAAATCATCTTCATGAACATCAAAAATGTCTCACCTTCGGTAGTATTTGGGGGCGATACTAAATGAAACAACCTGTTCAGTGTTACCTCCTGAGGACTGCAGATTCATGCCCTGTCGTCTCCTCATGGCACTGTCTTAGTTTGGGCCCTCATCACTCCTCACCTGTGCTCTTCCTACACACCCCTACTTGCTTTCTCTCTGCCCAGAATGTTCTCCTGCCACTCCCTCGGTTCCCCCCACCCCGCCCCACATCAAGAAAAGCTTTTCATCAGGTGTCACCTTCCTTTTGAACTCTCTCCAACACCTTCTCTTCACTATCCTTCAACAGAATGAAATCCTTGTTGCCTGTGTCTCTTTTTATCATTGTGTTTTCTTAAACCATTGCAATTATTTGTTTACGTGTCTTTTTCCTCTTAAAGGAATGAGTCCTATGAGAGCAGGTATTGTGCCGTCCAGCTTCTTAGAGCAGACAGCCTTTGCACTTATTTAAGGTGCTCAATTAATGTTTGTTCCATTGAGCTGCTGTTGAACAGAAGGCAAAGATTGCAAATTACACATTTTGTGGTAGACAATGCGGTACACTTGAAAATATTTTCAATACCTGGTATTTTAATGTATGCTAATATTTCCATGATTCATGTAGTGCTGTTAGTATTAGCCAATATATTCTAAGTTAATTAATGTGAATTTTAACTTTTATACATAGCTCCATGCAAAACTTTTTGGAAATGAGCCAATTCTCATGAGCACTGTTTAGAATACTAAGAAAAGGTCTTTAGAGGAAATACTCTCCATAGGGTATTGTTTGGCTACAGAAAGTTTTAAAAAATACAGTAGGTCTCTTTATTATCTTTGCCATGGAAAACAAAAATGAAAGTTTCACTGAGACATAAAAACTAAAGAATTCAAGAGAATTGAAGTTACATGTGCCTTAGAAAAACAGTACAACATGCTAATTTGGCCAGATCTTCTAAAAGCAAAGAAGCCAAGCACACATTACATCCATTTAATTAGCTCAAGAATGAAATTTTCAGTTTTGCTAACTCTAACACATGTTATGTAAGAAATCATGAGTGTAAGAGGGAGAGAAAGAGGGCAAAAAAGGTTGTAATTAAAGTAAATCTTCCCAGAACCCTGGATTGCACCAGGAACGTGGCCAGAATAAGCAAGGCTACTGACTTTTGCCAGGGTCATGTTTGGAGGTTACTTTATCATAGCCCTTGCTTGAAAAACATAATTTGAGCATAGAAGGGCTCCCAACGTTCAATGATCTCCATGTGCTTCCCATTAGGGTCAGAAGAAGAAATGCTGTGGTGGCTTCTGCGAATGGAATGGAATGGGAATTTTCAGATCTCTTTCCGACTTGGCAAGAAGGCTGTGTGCCAGCCTGGACATCAAGAAGGCCCAGCTATTTCTAGAGTGCAAGGACACATAGCCACACAGTGTCACTATGAATGACTGCAAATGGTTACTTAGTCACTCATCCTTTGTGGGATGGTATCTAGCTCAGCTCAGAATGCTATATGCCTTTTATTTTTTTTAAGTTTGTTTATCTATTTTGAGAGAGAAAGAGAGCATTTGCAGGGTAGGGGCAGAGAGGGAGAGGAGAGAGAATCCCAAACAGGCTGTGAACCAATGTAGGGCTCGATCCTATGAATCACGAGATCATGACCTGAGCTGAAACCAAGAGCTGCACACTCAACCAGCTGAGCCACCCAGGCACCCCAGAAAGGCTATATACTTTTTTCTAAGTAACATCATTTTTAAAGTATAAATTAAATTAACAACAAAAGTGTAGTGTAGTTTTTAAAGTACAAATTATAGCTTATAAAGTATAAATTAACAACCAAATATCATTAATGAATTCCCTTGCTAACTGAGCTATTATGGAATTGGAAACCACCAGAAATGGTCTGTCAAATCTTCTCTTACTCATCCACTCCCACCAAGGGAACCTGACTGATCACATACATGAGTCTATCTACTTCTCCACTTCCAGTGACAACCAGGATAGTATGAAAACTAAACACTTGTACAGCTAAATACTCATTTTCCCATGCAATGAGACACAACTAGATGTTTGCCTGGGAGGTCTTGTAAAGCCTTTGATTTCCCACTAAGAAGAGACAGACACACCACTCTCTTCCTGCTTTCAAAGTGATGTGATAACTGAACCGCAGCAAACATTTTGGCCCATTTTGGAACATGAGCACTAGGGATGGCAGAGCAAAAAGGCAGAATGACCTGAGTCCCTCATGGCTTTATGAGCTACAGACAATGCCAGGCACCACCTGCTTCTGGATTTCTGTATGTGTGAAAAATAATCTGCTATTTGTTGAAGCCATTGTTATTTGGGTTTTCTGTTATTTGCAGCCAAATACATTCTCTACTGATATACCAAGTCTATTAACAGAAGCCCAATCAGGGATGTTCAGGGAAAACAGTCTCCGGATACCAGTAGTACAGGGATTATAATTTAGAGGTATAATCTAATATAGAGGTAGAAGCTAGTCAGGCTTTCCTTCCTGTTTTCCAAATATCCCTTTGCTCCCTGCCTCCCCTCCCCTCCGTGAAACTTTGGACCAGTATTAGAAGGTGGAGTTCTCATTTTAGAAGATCAGTCCTGATACATAGCATACCAACATTATGACTTCATTCCTTGGAATCGTAGTTTCTTCCGACACTAAGAATCATTAGCATCTATCCTGCCCATGTTAGATTTTCAGCCAATTATGTAACTTTAATTATGAGACCTGGTCAGTTGAAATAAAAGGACTCACATTTATTTGAATATTTTAATAAAAGAATATGCCAGGGTGCCTGAGTGGCTCAGTCTGTTAAGCATCCAACTCTTGGTTTCAGCTCAGGTCATGATCTCTTGGTTCATGAGTTCAAGCTATGCATTGGGCTCTGCACTAACAGTGCAGGGTCTGCTTGGGATTCTCTCTCTGACTATCTCTCAAAATAAATAAATACTCGGGGCACCCGGTTGGCTCAGTTGGTTGAGCGTCTGACTTCAGCTCAGGTCATGATCTCACGGTTCGTGGGTTCAAGCCCCGTGTCGGGCTCTGTGCTGACAGCCAGCTCAGAGCCTGGAGTCTGTTTCAGATTCTGTATCTCCCTCTCTCTCTGACCCTCCCTGCTCATGCTGTACCTCTCTCTCTCTCAGAAATAAATAAAAAAAAAACATTAAAAAAATAAATAAATACTCATTAAAAAGAAAGATGTAACTTTGTCACACCAAATTTCACATAATCTTGTCTCATCCTCATCATGAAAACCCTACCTTAAAATTCCAGTGGTAGGTACAATAGTCACACTTTATTACTCAAGTATAAGATTTTCATGTAGATTCCATAATTATCTTCTGCAAACTGTATTTTTACAATATTCACTGCAGTCATTTTTGCAAGTGCTAACATGTAGGTTTCTGTAAGCATTGATCATATTTCTATGAAAAAAAAAAGAAACCTCCCCAAACTGGTAACATCTGGTTGGCAGACTGAGTTATAGATGTCTGTACCTGGAACATAGCCAGATCTGAAGCCCATGCAAGCATATAATCATACTAGATCTATCACATCAAAGCCATTTCTATCATGGCTCTGGTTTTAGGCTTGGCAAGTTGTTTTACCTTGTTCTGCTCTAAAACTCTCAAATGGTAATCAGAAGAGTGGGTACAGAAGGGCAGCATGCTACCTTCCTTTAACTCTCCTATTGGAGAAGCTCCCACCAAAGAATTTATATGAAACAAATTCATCACTTACACATTCTTATTAGTGATGATAGCCACCATGGACTGAGACACATACCATGGACCGAGAGTTGTGCTAAACTCTATGCATACGTCCTTTCCTTTAGTGTTCACAAGCCTAAGGGTGGATATTAGTGTCCTGTTACTAAGTCCCTCATGCATCTGGTCAGTGAGTAAGAGCAGTCACTGGGCTAGACCCTGGGACTATAGCAGTGAAAAAGGAAACCTGCTCCCATCCCCACACCAGTCTCTTCCTTTATCTCTCACGGAGTCTGATGGGGTGAAGAGACATCACAGTGCAATGAGTATGAAGAAAGAGGGAAACAAAAGAGCATATACAGGAGTGCTGACCTAGACATGGATGGGAGGAAGTCTCACTGGGAGAATGATGTTTAAGGTCAGACAGTCAGGGTTATTGAGGTAATAGGAGCGGCAGTGCTGGTGATGGGGGAAAAATCATTCTAGGCAGATGAGACAAGATATTAATGGATAGCATGGGGCACGAAAGTGCCAGATAGCACTGGGCCACTATTGCTGGAGCTGAGACAACCAGATAGAAGGGCAGGAGAATCCGGTGGGCCACACTTTATCTTGGATACAGTGTGAAGCCATTCAGGGTGTTTTTGTTGTCATGGTTGTGTGTGTGTGTGTGTGTGTAGTGGGGGGGGGGGTGGAATAGGAAAAAGAAGGATCAGATTTAAACCCAGATTCAGAAAAATTAAGCACCTTTGTCCAAAGTCACTCCTAAGCTGGAATTTGAACTCAATGTGCTTGACTTCTATCTTTTGTTCTTAATTCATCATACTCTACAATGCCCTAGTTTTAGCATCTTCATTCTAGTCAGGGTAACTTACCTCTATCAAATCCACCGAGAAAAATATTCAAAACACTTGAGTCAAGTGCTTACTAGGTACCACGGCCCACATTAGTTGTGGGGATTCAAAGGCACAGTTCAGGAAGTATAACCCATCTTCTGTTCATTCTTGGAAGCTAGGATTTGGAATCTGTGTCCTGACCCATCCATTTATACATATCTCAAAGGCCACTTGATTTTTGACCTATAGCAACATGATGTCACAGCAAAAGTTCACTGCAACTGAGGGTTCTGGTGAAACACTGTCCTGCCAGCAATATCCCCACAGTCTGATCTGGCTTTAGCAATAACCTTGCGAGGTGAGTACTCTGTTGCAGATGCATAGACTGAGGTTCAGAAAGTTAAGCCACTAGCTGAAAGTCACACCGGTGGAAAGCTCCAGAACTAGGAGACCAGTATCTGTCTCAGGAACCAAACTCTCAGGGCTACACAGCCAAGCAGGTTCTCTCTGAGTAGGAAGTCACTCCTGGCAAGGGGGAGAAGGAGAAGCAGGGAAGAGGAAGAGGCTTGAGGGAAATAATTTGGACACTGAGAACACTGTGTGTGACATGGTATGAGACTGTCCAATCGTCCCCCATGGCTTCAACTATTTTTAACCAGCCTCATTGTTGAAAAGCCCTACAGAAGTCATTGCTACTTAGAAAAGAAACGAATCTTCAATTCTAACTAAATCCCAAAGCACATTTTTTCTTTCCTCCTCCCCCCCTTTTTTTCTTTAGGTTAAAAGTTGTATGTAGTTAGAGTTGTTAGCAGGACATCTGATTTGGCTCAGATAGATAAGTAAAAAATAAAATTTTTGTAAGATTCAGAGACTATATTTGTTCAGGTTTTTGAGTATCTTTTTAAAAAGGCCTTAAATTCCTAAGAATTAATCAAGTATCTCCCAGATCGTGTCCTTTCAATACTCAGGAAAGACTTGGAATAGGTGAAAAGCTACATTAAGACTTGAACTTGGGAACTTGAACTTGAAAATTTTCTTTAGAAGTTGGTTGGCTCTACACTGAGTGTTATGTGGAAACTAATTTGACAATAAACTGTTTGTAAAAAAAAAAAAAAAAAAAAGAAGTTGGTTTGCTCTAGTAAGTAAGAAATGCTGTAAGCTTTTTATTTTATTTCCAGAATATCTACCCAATCATCAGTCTACACCATGAATCTACAGGTTGGCAAAGTTTTTATATATTCCATCTATCGGAATAAAATGGATCAGATCATGCACATATTTCTTATATTCATTTTACTTTCATTCTGAGGAGACCTAGGATACTGTTCTCATTTTTTACAATTATGTTCTGTGCAATACTGCCTTCTTTAAGTGTCATGCTAAACCATTCCCCCATTCATATTTTTAACAGGTTAACTATTGATCTTGCTAGATCATGTTCAAACAAGAAACAGTAGTTTCAATATTCAAAGAACTGTGAATATTAAAGTGAGTGCTCCTCAATTATAAAAAAGAATAAAATATCAAAGTGGATTTGCTTATTAAAAATAATCTGATTTTAATAACAGTTCTCAAATAAGTGAAATTGAATCCCAAATTACATGGGTAAAAACGTGCTCCTGAAAATGCCATAAAATTCAAATCTGATGTCATTCAATCGAGAAATTTGGGGAGCAGTTAAGGATAAAATTTGATGACCTTACTCCACTAAAGAACAGCATATGGAAAACATTGAAATGAGATTATTCAAGTATTATTTAGAAATTACAGAAGGAGGGGTACCTGGGTGGCTCAGTGGGCTAAATGCCCAACTTTGGTCAGGTCCTGATCTTGCAGTTCGTGAGTTTGAGTCCTGCATAGGGCTGTTGTCAGCATAGAGCCTGCTTCAGATCTTCTGTCCCCCTCTTTGCCCCTGCATCGTTCATGCTCTGTCTCTCTCAAAAATTAATAAACATTAAAAAAAAAATAAATTAGAGAAGGAGTCAGAAGCCAAAGAAGAAAAGAAAGTGTGTGTGTGTGTGTGTGTGTGTGTGTGTGTGTGTTCTTCCCCCTTGTTCTTTGTTCTCCAATGGAAAGTAGCTTCAGCCTTTAAAAAGGGAGTCCCAGGAGAAAGGAAAAGGCCCTTATCTAAATCTCCCAGATCAGTTTGGAAGCTCAGAATGGCTAGAGTTGGGAGGGTGAGGGTGGTGGTGGCAAAATTTCGAAGTTTCACAATTTAGAAAACTTCTTGTCTTAATTGGGACTAGGTCATTTACATATTTAATTTTCATAAGCCCAGGAAGTAGATCACATATCGATTATTCCCACCTGATATTATTCTGAGACACAGATAATCTAGCAATTTACAGAGGTGACTCACTTAGTAAAGGTAGGGTCTAGAATTAGCCTCAAGTCTTTTCTCGTTTTCCCTTCCTGTCCCAAATACAGGAATATAGGCTTCTATCATTTACCTTCTGGCAATAAATGATTTCCGCAAGAGAATGGGTTGCTGAAGAGCATCTTTTAACTGTGATGGGAAGAGAGATCCTATAGGGGAGGCTGATTTGTAAGCTGGGAGCTTTGGGGGAGGACTGACTAAATAGAGACTCCCCTCTCTTTGGGTGGAGAGTACAAAGTGGGAAGGGAAGGGTGAATGTAGGGAGGTGGTAAAATATCCTGTAACTGCCCTTGAGCCTTAGATACCCCTGTACTCTTGTGAGTATCCTTCTGGTGTCTCCTTTGACACCCTGTCTCTGCCCCTGTGCCTGGCAGAGCGCATGAAGGGGAGTCATGGTCCTACTATAGTACATGTGGCTAAGGACCTCCCAGTAATGGGTACTTCTAAGAGCAAATATTCTTCCCATAACAATGGCAATAATAATAAGAATGACTATCCCTTATGAAGTGCTTGTTACACATCAACTATCATCATTGTCATCATCGTTAAAAATCGTTAATATTTACAGAGTCCTCACTATGTACCAGACACTGTTCTGAGCTCTTCATGTGTACTATCTCACTTAATTCCCACAATTACTCAATCAAGTCAACACCTTATTATCCTCCTTTACAGAAGAGGAAACTAAGCTACAGGCAGGAAAACTGCTCGTCCAAAAACACAGGATCCAAGTCCAGGCATTTGATGCCAGTGACTGCAAATGGCTTACACATTTCATTCGGAGGTTTCCTGACTCCCTGCTATAGCTCTGAGTGAGAGCTGACACTGCCTCCCTGGAACTTACCGTCTAGCAAAGAGAGACAGTAGATGAGTGAGGATATAAACAGATTCTAATTGCAATGGTGGCGAGAATTCCGAACGAAAGGGCTGCGGTGCTCCATCCTACTTTCTCTTAGTCGCCACGACACTGTCCCTGTTTTACACACGAGGCAGCAGAAGCAAAGTCTAGGGACAGAAAAGAAAACTAGTCAGGCACTTGGCTGAGGACAATCTACTCATATCCTCCCAAGTTATGAATCAATTATTTCACTCTGGGGCATGTCACATTTCAGTTGCCATTAGCAAATCATTTAGCTTGGAACCCTAAGTGGTAATTACGTGCACATTAAGAGTTCTAGAACATGGACTTCGCTTCAGCACAACTCACCCTATTTTTATATGCAAATATTTCCTGCTGCTTATATAACACAGACCAGACATTTAACTGACCGTTCACATGGGCATGTAGGTAAGAGACACTCTGCCAGGGAGCCCGTGCTTATACTTTAACTTTTAATCTGTGGAATGCAGAAATTGGATTAAAGACTGTGTTTATTTCTGTTCAAAGCACCGGAAATAAAGGGTTTGTGCAGATGTTTTAAGGACACCATATAGAGTATTCACAAATTTTTGTGGTCAGTTTAGCAGCTATAGTCTGGACCAATGACTCACTCTGATCTGGGTTTTGTCGGCTCTTGAAATACTGTTTTGGTCTTGTCCTTAGCAAAGTTGATGTATTCATTGTAAACACTGCTAGTTGGTGAAGGGAGCGGTGGGGGGTGGGGAGGGTGGGCACTGTGTGAAATACTCTGTGTCACAAAAGTTGGCTTCAACTTTCCTAGTTACTCCCAAACTACTTTTGACTTCAGTCTGGGAGAGACCTTAAATTGAAGCATCTGGTCAAAACCCTGCATGTGAGAAAGCAGAAAACCTGAGAGATGAATGATATCACTAATGTCATGGGCTGCTGGTGGTACAGATGTCCTTAGACCTCCAGCCTCCTGAGAGCCACAGCCCAGGGCTCCTTGCTCACCTCATGCTGACTCCGGAACTGAAATTCTTAGTTTCTTTTGATGTTATTGTTTCTTCCCTTCTCCTTCTTTCAAACCTTAAATATTGTACTACGATCATCTAAAATGACATGTATCAACACACTAACAATGGCTTATAGTTATTGCCAACTAAAACATTAGTTATGTAATTCTACTCTGTTTCCTAGGAGTATAGTTTTGAACAAAGAACAGAGGGAGACATAAAAATATGTGGACAAGGAAAATGAAGAGCCTCACAAATTAATGAAATTTTATAAGCTTATTAATATTACATGTTAAGAGAAGGATATGTGCATATTTGATGACAATGAATCTGACTGATATGGGAGCTATGTATTCCAGCAAGGGGTCGGGCAGGATTCTGTTTCTTTCCTAACTAGGGAAGATTCTAGAGGTAGGGGAAGATTTCAAGTATAAGGTTGGGGAAAGTTTATGAACGCTATCACAAAGGGTAATTTGGCAGAAGCAAAAACTTACACCTGTGTCATCCAATACGCTAGCCACTAGCCACACGGGCTAGTTCTTTTGAAATTATTAAATTAAATAGAATTTAAAAATTCGGTTCCTCCATCACACTAGCCACCTTTCAAGTGCTTAACAGCCACATGAATCTAATAGTTACTGTATTGACCCGCACAGATGTAGGATATTTTCATCACTACAGAAAGTTCTTTTGGGAAGTGCTGACATAGAAGATTCATCAGAGAAGGGGAGGGATGGATGAATAGGGGAAGGGGGGGCATAAGGTGATGCTGACCAGGGAAAGGATGAACTAGAGTAGGAGACACAAGAGAGATGGGTTAACTGAAGTGACCCAGGGAAAGATCTTGAAATGGGTTTGATCTTAGATGCAAGGCACTGGTTAAGTTTTCATTTTTTTTAGAAAGTAACTTTTAATTTTAAAAAATTTTATTCATTTTGAGAGAAGAGATAGCAAGTGGGGGAGGGGCAGAAAGAGAATGGGGGGCAGAATTCCAAGCAGGTCCCGCACTGTCTGTGTAGAGCCCAATGTGGGGGTTCAAGCTCACAGACCCTGAGATCATGACCTGAGCCACAGTCAAGAGTCAGATGCTTAACCGACTGAGTCCCAGCATTGGTAAAGTTCTAAAAATGATGCACCTCTAGGCAGAAGCATCCCTCTGGTTTTGGCTGGTAGATATTCCTCTGTACAAAGAAAAAAGCGTACTTCTGCAAAACTATGAAACTGTAAAAACTCAGTGGTTTCCCAGGCCTGGGGAAGGGAAGAGAGGAAGGGAGGGGGTGCGTGAGGGATTATTAGCGACACTATTCTGTAGGATACAAAATTACTGAATACATTTTATTTTACATTTATCAAGACCAGCAGAATATACAACACAGAAAGAACCCTAATATCAACTCTGGACTTTAGTTCATAATAATGTATCAGTATCAGTTCATCAGCTGTGACACATGTACCACACTATTGCCAGATGTTCATAATAGGGGAGACTGGTGGGGGGGAGGGAGTGGATAGGGGTACATGGAAACTCTATATACTTTCTGCTCAGTTTCTTTGTAAACCTAAAACTGCTCTAAGAAATAAAATGTACGAATTAACTATTTCCCATAAAATTTTTTCTTTTTCTTTTTTAAGTTTATTTATTTATTTTAACAGAGAGAGACAGCGTGAGTGGGGTAGGGGCATGGAGAGAGGGAGAGGGAGGGAGAATCCCAAGCAGGGCTGGAACTCACTAATGACAGATCATGAGCTGAGGTGAAATCAAGGGTCAAAGGCTTAACTGACTCAGTCACCCTCCCATAAAATATTCTCAAACACTCTGAAAGTCTTCATTTTCATATAAACAATGATATGACAACAAAACAGAGTAATTTAGTCTCAGCTGACAATATTATGTAATTATGTATTTATGTAAATATTTGGTCAATAAAAAAAAAAAACTGCACTATTCTCTAGGTGTCCACAACAGAGTCAGGCACTCATCTGGGTAAGCAGAGTGCAAACTGGATTTTAGTCTACACTTGCCCTCTTTCTCAGGTGTCTTTGTGCAGTGCACAAACTGCACAATTATACACAGTGGCTCGATTGCAACCCTATCCATTGCTACACGGTGCTCCAGACAGAGGCTGGTGTGGTTGTAGTGACTGGAGACAAAGAATGACCATCTCTGTAGGTGCCAGAGACTGGCTGGAGAAAGAGCCTGTTGAGAATAGATCACAGTAAGACATATGAGCAATACTGTTTTTCAATAGTGGAGAGCCAAGAACAGAGCCCCGAGAGACCCTGAGAAGCAGTAGAAAAGCGGGGTGGTAAGAAATCAAAAGGGACGTGGGAGACAAAGCCGGGAAAGTAGGAGGCAAGCTATAGAAATACTGTACCTAGGAGCTGATGTCTGAGACCCAGCAGCTACCTCTCTGAGCTGGGATTCAGTTGAGAGAAGTCCTGGCAAATGCATTTCTGCAGAGAGAAGGGCTGGGCACTGGTGGGAGAAACAGCTTCCGGGAGAGAGGCTTAGGATTTGAAGATGTTCATCCCAGGAGCCTACATAGGCACATAGGGCATAGTCCAGGGGCTGCAGGGAAAAAGGAGAAGGAAATGCATCCCAACAATGACTGGAATGCATCAGCTGTGCAAAATGAAACTCCTGGGAAAACCTAGCCGTGTCTTGGATTGTGGTTCAAGGAACTAGGAACAGGACAAAAAGCTTCCGCTTCCAGGCCCGCAGTGGGAGCCCAACCCACGTTAGGAGTTAGCAAAGTGCCTCAGATGTCAGCGTGAAAGGAACTGATGGGGCTGGCCTACCTTCTAGTATTCGAGTAATCCTGAAAAGAACCACCTGCTACAATAGGTAATCCTAGGAGCCAGCTTCACCCAATGACTGTGGAGCGAAGCTGAATTGTGATACCTGCTCATTCTTGGCCCTGAAGGGAGTCCCTTCAGAACAGGGCCAGAACACTGTGGAAAATTTCTACTGCCCCTGCTTTCCTAAGCTCGGGGCTTGGACCCCTGTCTCCAAATCATGCTGGGATACTTATTAACAAGACAGACTTCCAGGGCCCATCCTAGAGCAAGGAAATCTGTATCTTCAGGAATGGGGTCTGGGAATCTGCATTTCCATCAGCTTCCTGAGTCGTTCTTCTGTACACTGCTTTTGAAGGTAATTAATGTAGATGGGTAGTTTTCAAACCGCAGCACGCTTCAGAATTACCCAGAGGACTATGTGGCACACACACTGGAGGCCTCACCCCCAGAGCTGTCAGGTCAGTGTCCGGGGTGAGGCCTGAGAATTCACATTTCTAACAAGTTCCTGGGTGCTGTTGCTGGATCTGGGGACCACGCTTGGAGAATGATTGCTGTAGGTGGAGAAGCTGTCTTCACCCGGCAAGCTCTTAAAAGCTAATAAGAACGTGTAAAATTCCACTTATTATTCATCTGCATAATTGAACTAGCTTCTACCTCCCTGTTATTTAGATGACTAACACCCATGACCTCTTTATCACCTTGTTAGATAACTTAAATTTTAAATTAACAATACACGGGGCGCCTGGGTGATTCAGTCGGTTAAGCGTCCGACTTCGGCTCAGGTCATGATCTCACGGTTCATGGGTTTGAGCCCCTCGTCGGGCTCTGTGCTGACAGTTAGCTCAGAGCCTGGAGCCTGCTTCAGATTTTGTGTCTCCCTCTCTCTCTGACTCTCCCCTGCTCACACTCTCTCTTTCTCAGAAATAAAATAAAATATTAAAAAAATTAATAATATACCACGGTATCTCACCTGGCCAGCCCAAATCTTGTCTGTGTTCCTAGTTTCAAATGCTTACATTGTCATCAGCTCTGTCTTTTTCTCAGGTTTGGTGTGACCTGCAGAAGATCTTTCAGCTTTGTGTTACCTGGGGCTTGAAAAACTAAAATCTTCCAGAGTTCCCTGGGCCAGTGGCTCAGTTGGTTAAGCATCCAACTTCAGCTCAGGTCATGATCTCACGGTTCTGTTCGTGGGTTCCAGCCCTGCATTGGGCTCTATACTGATATCTCAGAGCCTGGAGCCTGCTTCGGGTTCTAGGTCTCCCTCTTTCTCTGCCCCCCCCACCCTCCCACCCCACTTGTGCTCTCTCTCTCTCTAAAAAAGAAACATGAACAAACCCTAAAATCAGCCCCTTTCTTCACTTTCGATAAAGAGATATTCTGGGAAAAAAGTGCTTAACAAAAGAAGAGAAACCTGGAAATATTCTGAAATTCAGAAAGTGTTATTTTGGGGTGCTTTCTGGGACAGGATGTCCCCATCATCAGCTAGAGGAAACCCAGCTCCTGATAAACACTATTCTGCCTTGCACAGATCAAAGGGAGCCATTTACTGAAGGAAGGGATGGAAGTATTTGATGAGGCCCTTCTGCAGACTCTCCGTAAACAGGATAAGCCCTATCAATGAAAGCTTAGACACAGCCAGGCCATGGTCCCCAGTAACAATGGAGCAGCAAGAACAGAGGGTGGCAAGGAAAGGTCCTGACAAGATTGTTCTGCCAAGAGAGTGGCCGTAAACAGGATTAGTCGTAATGAGATTATCAACTCGGGCCCTGGAAGTCTGAGCTAGAGAGTTTGGTGTTGCATAAAGAAAAGACACAGAAGCAGCTTGTAGGTGAGAGGATTACAAAGCAAGGGGCAAGGGCTTTCCCCTCAGGGGTCTCCCGGGCCCTGGGATGCCATTCCTCCTGGGCTGAAAAATTACTCAGTGTCATTGCAAATATTGATTGCTTTGCGGGAGCAAAGAGGCTGCAGTGGTGTTCGCAGCCAGGGGATGTTGGGGGAAGTCTGGGGACATGTTTGGTTGTCGCATCTGGGGAGAAAGGTGCTGTTGGCATCTAGTGGCAAAGGCCAGGGATGCTCCTCAAAATCCTACCGTGCACAGGACAGCTCCCCCCCCACAGTACCCCTTTCTGGGTGCACCACCTCCCCCAGACCTCTGGCCGAGAAAGACAGCAAGAGCAGGCGTTCCCCGGGAACTGTGCTTCCAGCAAAACCATAGACATGGGTTGCAGGAAACACAAAGGGTAGAAACAGAAAGTGAATCAGGGATATGCAGTTTATGTATACAAGGCCTTTCCCTGTTCTTCTCTCAAAGCTAAACCAGGGGCCATGTCCAGGTCTCCAGGAAACAAAGTTTGAAAACCCCTGCCTTAAACCCCTGTCCTAAAGCATGTTTGGTAAAGGGGTCCCAAATTTGACTTCAGGTGTTCTGACCCCCATACTGAAAGGGTCATGAGCCCAGCTACAGAATCTGTGGGGTAAAATAAGAATAGTGGAAACGAGAAGAAGGGGGAAAATAGTGGGGGAGGGAGGGAGACAAACCATGAGAGACTCTTGAATGCTGAGAACAAACTGAGGACTGATGGGTGTGGGGGGGAGAGGAAGGGGGGTGATGGGCATGGGGGAGGGCACTTGTGGGGATGAGCACTGGGTGTTATATGGAAACCAACTTGACAATAAACTATTAAAAAAAAAAAAAGAATAGTGGAACCGGCAGAACCACAGATCTGGAGGCTAGGGGGCAGGGCGGGACCTGAGGCACATCTCAGAGTCATCATCAGCACAGAGGGCTTATGTCACGGGTGATCTTTGCAGCTGTAGGACCAGATGAATTTAGATAGGGACAGAAGTGTAGCATGAGAACAGGACTTAGTATTGAAAATGTGCAAATGATTCTGCAGTGTCTTGTATTTTCAGTGGACGTTTTGTGTGTAGCTTATCTTCTTTGCTTTAAAAAAATTTTTTTTTAATGTTTTTATTTTTTGAGAGAGAGACAGAGACAGAGTGTGAGCTGGGGAGGAGCAGACAGAGAGGGAAACAGAGAATCGGAAGCAGGCTCCAGGCTCTGAGCTGTCAGCACAGAGCCCCACACGGGGCTCAAACTCACGAAGCATGAGATCATGACCTGAGCCGAAGTCCAATGCCCAACTGACTGAGCCACCCAGGCGCCCAGCTTATCTTCTAAATTAGACTTGGTGTCGGGGAAACTTTAGACATTTTTAGATTTTAAATTTTGATCATCTTAGTGCCTTGGACAGCGTAGATGTTCGAGAATTAAATGAATTACATTGACTAATTAAACTTGTTTCCTCTACCATTAAACTTCTGGAAAGAACTTTCTTTTTCCCTTCACTTCCTTTACTTTCACCTGTCTGGTCTCTGCCATCAGCATTTGACTGAAATGTCTCTGTAGCTGGTTGTCTGACTTCTGCACTGTCACATCCACTGGCCTGTTCGCAAGTCACCTTCTGTAACCTCTGTGGTGCCTTTAGCACCACGAACACCGCTCCTTCCTTTGCCAGTCACCAACCATAGCTTCCGTATCACTCTGTTCTCTGGCTTCTTGTTCAGGTTTCTGGAAT
Source organism: Hyaena hyaena (assembly GCF_003009895.1). Classification (NCBI taxonomy): domain Eukaryota; kingdom Metazoa; phylum Chordata; class Mammalia; order Carnivora; family Hyaenidae; genus Hyaena; species Hyaena hyaena. Next base: position 492,714 of record NW_024081849.1, read on the forward strand.
ATTACTTTATAGCCTCCTTTGTTCCCCCTGAAAGCAGATTATTGATCAAATTTCTTTTTGTCCCTCTTCTCCCCCTTTTCAAAGTCTACCTTGCTAATCTCATCCATGGTCTCAGTTATGGCTTCTTCTATGATGATGACTTCTAGATTTAAGTCTCAAACCCTGATGTCTTTCCTGATCATTTGAGCCTGGTCCTCTGGAATTGGAGGAAGGAATGAGGGTGGGCACCGTGTAACAGAGGCCAGCAGCTCTGGGTTGATGCTGGAAGCCAACACTGGTGTGGCAGAGCAGGCAAGGACAGAGGTAGAGCAGGGAACACAGCAGGGAGTGTGACCTTAGAGGGGCCAGTCAACCAGCACACCAACCTGAAGGACTGGAGCAGAGACTGGAAGAGGGAGCGATGCAAGAGGCAGGTAGGTGGTCTGGTGTCAGTTCATCATTTCTCTCATGGACCCCAAGTTCTGACCACAGCATGGCTCTGACATGGGCTTACATACCCCCTGTGGCATGGGAACAGCACAGAGTTACTGATTTCCAGACCATATTTCCATGGGTTTTTGCCATATCACTGGGACCCCCTGGTTCCTTCCTCCATGCCCACTTGGCATTTGTTTCCAAGATTCTGCATTTCTGTTCACTTTGCTGGGTGATTGTACCCACTCCCATGCCTCAAGATGCTATTTTTAGATTGACAACTCCCAAATATACATTTCCAGCCTAAACTGCAGACCTGTAATTCTACCTAAACAATCCATAAAAACCTAAAAATCAACATGGCCCAAACTAAAGCTGTTCTCTCCCCCTCTACACGGAACTCTCCTCCCCTCTGCCTGGTTCTCTCTCCTGACAGTGATACAACCAGCCACCTGGTCATCCAAGCCAGAAACTGGGGAGTCATCTTTGACTCACTGATCTTTCTCCATCCATCAGTCAAGTTTGCCTCTTTGTCAGTTGTTCATTTGTTCGTGCTTTTCCTTTCGCATTGTGAGTTTCTTGCTTATCCCTTAGCATCTCTGACCTGGACATTACAACAGTTTCCACCAGTCACTTGTATCCAGGTTTACAACCTCCCAGTCAGGCCTCCATGTGACTCTGTAATTGTCCCTTACTCTGTGGGAAGCTGATGATCTTACTCCACGGTTCAATGACTCCTCATTACCTACCACCAGATGAAATTTAAACACAATGCCTGGCATGCAACCTCCTTCCTGATTTGCCCTCTTTTCTTCTAGGTTTATTTACAGCCATTTTCCTAGTAGTATCTCATGCTTCACCTACAAATAGTGGCCACTTCCTGGATAGTCATGCTGTCTCCATGTCTTTGTGCTCTAGCACCCAGCACCTGGAGTGTCCTTTCCCTTTATCCTGGTGGATGCCAACTCACCCTTGAAAATTCAGTTCTGCATCAGCTTCTGTTTGAAGCCTTCTCTGAGCCTTTTCCCCTCTTCGCCTTTCACTGCCACATCCCTGCACACACCTGTAGTCAGCATGTAGCAGAGCGCACCTGTAATTCCTCGTGTAGGCTTTTATCTTCCCCACCAAAATCTGAGTCCTTGAGGCTGGACCTTGTCCCAGGATTTCTCTTTCCTCCGCAGCTAGCACAGCACTTCTAAATGGTGCTGTTCAGAGTTCTCGTTCACAGGTATTCCTCAAACGAGATCTATGGCTAAATGTTTGAGGAAGGCTGCATATTGACAATACACGGGCTCAAAGAGGTCTTCAGCAGAAACCAGTCCAATCTGGTTGAAGCAGATCTTTATGACACATGTCAAAGCTGGGGACATGTCCAGAGTGAGCTGGGTGGACAAAGAAGGGACTAACTCCGGCTCAAGGGGCTCTGGGAGCCTTTCTGGAAGAAGGGATCTTCACCACTCACAATAGGAGCCAATGATAACCTCTAGGAGGGAAACTCTCTGGTACCCTAATACTTCCAGAGACCAGACTTCAGGACTGGATGTGGATGTCAGACATGTTTTATTATGCAAAGAAAGTCCAGCCTTCCAGGATGTCCTCTGCCCATATTCATTCCTGTGGTCAGATTCCACTTTGAACTGGCTGCCCCAGGCTGAATCACATCCCTAAACTCAGTTCACTTAACACCTTCCATCTGTTATCCCATCGGTGGTTATATTTTCCTGCGCATTTCCTAGTGCTCTCCAGTCACCGTCCCTAGGTTTCCTGAGGGCAGGCGCTGGTCACTTAGACTGTTTTCCCATAGACTCTGAAAGCCCCACGCACATGGTACCCAACAAATATTTAGTGAATGCTGTACACACAGCATAATTCAGTATTTAGTATTTGTATGCAGGCAGCAGAGACACAAAGGTACAGCGCAGAGCCCGAGCTTAGGTCCAGAGAGACCTGGGAGACATATTCTGTACCTGCTGAGGCTGAGGGGTGCAGAGACTTTTTCTTCTGCTTCCACCAGGGAGAAAGTGAACCCACTAGTTACTATTTAACTCCTAGTCCTGAGGATGGGAAGAAGGGGCAGAGTGGCATGTCTGACTGGGATATCTGGTGTGTTCCTCCAGAGAAGGTCACGTGTGTTGAAGACATTGGGCTCTCCTTCCAGTTTTGCACAGGGTAGCACTGCATAGGGGTTAGGACAAGCACTCTGTTTGGTGTATGGCTTGGAATCCTGGCACCACCACTGGCTGCCTCTGTGCCTCTGGCCAAAGTACTTGATCTCTCTGTGGCTCCATTTTCTCACCCATAAAATGGGGATGATAATTGCAGTACCTACCTCTTGGGATTCCTATAAGGACTAAATGAGTTACAATTTATGTGGCATTTAGAAGGGTGCCTGGCATGGAGCAAGTGCTATAGAAGTGTCTGTAAAATTAGTCCATCTGTATTGGATTCTGTGTTGGATTCAGAACCAGGGTGAGACAATAAATAATGGTCAGATCACGCAAATTATCTACAGCACCAGCACCTACTGTTTAAAACTAGTAATAAAAGTTTGTACTTCTGTTGTCCGATTCCGTCCCACAATCTGCAAAGTGGGTGTTCTTTGCACATTTTATAAAGAAAACAGGCGCAGAGGTTACCACCCTCTGCACTACATAGCTCCGCATTTGGTGATGGAGCCGAGCTTCAAATCGATGTCTGTCTTAGTCTAAAGCCCAAACCTTCTCATCAAGTGACATTCTCTCCCCAGCAGATGTCTTGTTAGAGGCAACCCATTACTTCCCATGACCTGCTAGTTGGCAAGTGGTTCACCAACCCCTTAAGTCACATAATTCATGTCATATCTCACCTCTACATTTAGCACTAATTAGGCCTTTTATTAGAAAAGGTTAACCTCACACGTGATATGTTCTTTTCTTAACACACGACAATAAAAAGCAAGCCTCTTCCCACTTGCACCTTCTCTATACCCACAGTTCCATTCCCTAAGCTCTCAGGGAACAATCTATGCTTTTGTAAACATCTTCTTTAGAATATGTAGAAACGAGGTCATACCGCATACACAGGTGTCTTCCCTTGGTTACTTAACATTTGAAATCCAAACACTCTTGTTTGTAGAATATTTTTGCACTTGTTGGGATGATTTTGCTGCAAATCCACGGATAGCACTTAGAGCTCGGGGTTCCAGCCTGCATTACAGAGGCCACATCTCCCTGGTCCTCACATCATGTGTAAGAAGGGGCCCTCCGCATTCTTTGTGCACCCCTCACCTCCACAGATCGGAGCAGGCGCCTGTGCGAGGACTGTGTCTTGTGCCACTCACCTGTCAAATCTTTCTCTGGAGCACAGTAGTTTCAGCATTCAACCTGGCTTTCCCAAGTCCTCTTGCCCTTCTTCCGTATCAGCCAGACACACACACACACACACACACACACACACACACACACGTGCTCAGAGCCTCTCCTTCCTCCTAAGTGTATGGAAAAATCCTGTAAGTTCTGACTTCCAGCAGGATAGAGACCCTTACAGGAGAGTGAGTGGAGCAGGGCATCCGCACCCTCACTACAGCCAACTCATCTTGACTACTGAATGGGAGAGAGCTAGGGGCCCCAGAGACTGACCTACTTCTCCCTTTCCACTTGATAGACAAGGAAAGCAATGCTCAGAGAGGGTAAGTAACTTCCTCTAAGCCCCACCACAAGCTGATGGCAGAGCCAGGACTGTCTGAAGATGGGTGAAGTGAGGTGCCTGGGGTTATAAGTACTAGTATACATAATAGGGGTCATGGAGTTGGAATTCAGTTAGAGGCGATCATGAGGATACCAACAGCACTGGCAACCCATCGTTCAGCATATGGGATTGTGCATTACCTCTACCTCTATCTCTCAAGAGGATGTGTCTTCAGAAATAATCCATGCATTTATAAACATTTTTTTTTCAAAATATACCAATGCGATCATACCTTCACAGTGCCACAAGCTTCCTTGCTTATATCCCCAATGTACAGATGAGGAAGAGAGGCCCAGGGAGTGACTCAGCAGCTCACCACAAGAATCTCTTGGACGTCTGCCTGGACTTCTGTCAGACCCACTTGGTTGACTTTCTATTCAGTATTATTACTGAGGTCTTATTGTTAAGAACATGTTCTCTGGGTTTCCTGCTTATCTCTAAGCTGAAGAAAATGTGTGTGTGTGTGTTTTTTTTTTCTGTTTGCTTTTCAACCTTCAGCTTCTATGACCTTAAAAAAAAAAAAAAAGAGTAAGCACAAGCTGAGCTGGTCTAAATGCAGCCTGTTTGCAATGCGATATGAGACCTGGACTGTGACCAGCTAAACCTTGGTGTAGTGTTCTCCAAACACATTTGAACAATTTTTCCAAGTGGCAAGTGGTTTATTTCCACTGAAACACTTGAAGATACTGAATTAACAGTACATTTCCTAAACTGTTGAATGAGTGGTGGCAAAATGGCAGTTCTAAGTCCAAAGGAGAAATGGCTTACATATATATACACAAATATGTATATATTTGTATATATAAAAAACACATATACATATGTGTATATATATACATATATATAATATATATATATATATATATTTTGTTACTTTGAAGCTTGGGTACTACCTAACATTCCTAGCATTTAGCCAAACGCATTTTCAGAGTGAGAATTGGTTCATACAACGTTCCCATAGACCACAGTTTTTATTAAGATTGATATTTGATGGGCTCCTGGAGGTTGGATTTCAGAGCAGCGGCGCGACTGCCGCCATTGTAGCTCCAGGGCGGCTGGGGCCCCTGAAAGAGCCGCGCTGACACCGGGCGTCCACGCTCCTGGCTGGCTGGAACTCGAGAGGGAAGGCAAAGAGCTAAAAACTCGGAAATTTGCCTATGAGTTCGTGTTTCGGGTGACGAGCCATAGAGGGACCCGGTTTTCCTCCCTCCAGCGGGCTCGGGCTACGTGCACCCGGCAGGCAAGCCCCCACGCATGCGCGCCAGCCAGACCCAGAGAAGGAAGCAGCGATTCTGACTCCGCCCCCAGAGCTCGGCAGGGGGCCTGGAATTGCCCGAGGGGGTTGCCTGGGAAGCTGTGTCTAAGGCAATTTCAGCGGGGCGCATGGACGGGGATTTGGAGATTGGAACTGGCCTGGGTTGAAGAGTGCAACCAACTTCGGCTACGTCCCCGGAACGGGGAGTTGACACGCCCAAAAAAGCGAGTTGCAGCGC